>NC_061493.1:21903173-22123173 GCF_022539355.2 Hippoglossus stenolepis | reverse complement strand
CATGTAAGTTAACAGGTTTAACTCTGGAGCCGAGGATAAAGCTGCAGGATCGAGAGAGGAACATGAAAAGAGGAGCAGAGACGCTGATGGAGACACAGACAGACAGTCACTGGGAGTTATGTAAATTACCAGGAGCTGTTTCCAGTAATCGTTCCCATTGTAGATTGTGGTGAAGCTGCGCTGCTGCTTGCTGCTGATAAACCTCTGGAAGAGTCCGGTCTCTGCTGGATTCTATCAGGAGGCCGTCAGACAGGAAGTGTTGGCTCACACTGGTTTTATTGGTAGCATTAGTTTTGCCTCTTTGTCTCTGCGCCGACAGGATGTGGCAGCATGTGAAGAGAAGACAGGAGCAGCGGACGGAGACGGACATCAACACCTCAGTGTCCTCATGTCTTATCTGCAGCAGCTCCCAGTGCTGAGGGAGAAGGACTCTGGGTGGAGATGGTCCCAGTGGAAATAAAACCACTGAGCGTAGAGGAGCTGCTCCACCTGTTGGTCCCTCTGAGACTCTGAACCTTTCTCACAGGCTGATCTCTGGTTGTGTGAAGTTTTAGCACTGAAGCGCTGAATGGAGAAATTGGATTAAGTCTAAGGGCCATAAGACAAAAGACTGTGAAGATGCAGAAATATATTTTTATTTATGAGTTGGTGGAGACCAAACATAAAGTTAAAAGCAGCGAGAGGATAAGACTTAGGTTTTAAGATGTGGCCAGAAAACTAAATTTAAATCTATAAATATAATCACACATCAAAGGTTAATCTTACTTCTCACATACATGTTTGCAGATCAACTCAAAAATGTAAATATTTCCAGTTTCTGAATGATGAAGCCAGACTCTTTGTCTTTTGAGTCAATTGGTCCTTGAAACCTTTTCAGTCGAGTGGAACGATCATTTCCTCAAGTGTCATCAAACCAAACAGTAAAGTCTGAAAGTTATCAAGAGAAAGACTAAATCTTCTTCTGAGATGAGACTCGAATCGTTTCGACCTCTGATGATCTTCTTCAGTTGAGGACGTCAACAGAGACTTGTGCTTGTGCGTCAGGACGATAAATACTTGAACATCTTGTGAATGATCAGTGGAGATTCATCACTTCCCCCAAACATTCAAATCCAGTGTCTGACTTTGTCTTGTTTTGGACCAAGTTTGATGATTTCCACCTCTGATTGACTTTTAAAGACAAATGATCCAGTCACTCACTTCATGTATTTACTTCAAAGACATAACATTTAACAATTCTTCATTAAAATGTCTAAAAACAACTGGACCTAAATATTAAGTTGACTTGTGTCTTACATTATCCAGAATGTGGAGAAATTCACAATTTAACTCAAGGTAGAGACTGTGACGGAAAGTTATGTTTTTGTGTCAGGACAATAAATTATTAATTGATTAGTATTTATTTAATAGTCTTGAATCAAAACGTCCTCACCATCGATCTCATCCTCAACTCTTTTAAAGCTGTTCTGCTTTAATCTGAGGTTTTAAGAATAAAACTCGTATAATTCTCTCGGATACTTCGGCTGCTGCAGAGTTTTGAACGTCTGCTGCCGACTCACCGGCCTCCCGGGACTTTGTAACCACACAGTGACGTCACTGGGGAAACTGCTCTGCCACGAAAACACCAAATAATAAACCAGCAGCTTTGCTCCTGAAGAGAAAACGTCCAAACGAACGAGTTAACGCTTTGTGGATGATCAGTTCTCTGAGGATCCGCTGCAGCTGAATAATTATACAAACAAAAATCCTCTGGTATTATAACTGAAATTCCAAATCCAAGGTAAATTTCATCGCAGCGAGAACAACAGGAGGTGTTTGTGTCTGGTGGGAGGCTTGTTTGGTGACGGCCGAGGTCGGCAGGCGTCCTTGGCGTCGACCCAGTTTCTGAGCAGACAAGAGGAGCAGTTAAATCTTTATGTTCAGTGTGTTTTTCCGTCCAAAGCAGTTTCTCCTCTTTAACGTGCGGCACAATGAAACCGGGTCTGTGGCTCTGGAGAACAGAGGGGGGACGGAAACATGTCCCGGACCGGCTGTCTGCCTGGAGGAAGCCCGAGGCGTGATCCTGTTCACAGCAGGGGACAATCATTATCTCATCATTAGGTAATGGACAAAAAACATGTTCCTGCGTTACCTCATATCAGATAAAACATGAAGAGCAATAAGAAAATCAGGCCTCTCGTCCATTTACGGCAGGAAAATGGTGGGATAACAAAAACGTCAATATGACAGGGAGGAGAAACAGAGAAATCCGATTATAAAGAAAAAGGGTCTTCGCTCTGTGTGGATTCTCAGCTGGTTTACACACGTCTGTGCAGAACGTCTTTATTCTGCTGATGGACAGTTACAGTTGAGTGTCGGCAGAACGCTCTCAGAGCCAAACACCGCAGACTGAAGCAGATCCAAACAGATGCTCTCACACTCTGCCAGACAAAACACACACAAACACGCAGCAAGCGCTCAGGACAAAGACTGCAGCCGGAGGATTAACGTGCTGATGGCGCCGGGTGATGAAGCTGCTGACGCACTGTTGGACTGTTGGAGGGTTGGAGTGTTTGAGTGTGGATGTGATTTATTGTAATGACTTCTTTGTCCTTTCTTTAATCTCTAATGTTTTGTTTTCCTCACAGACGATAATTGAAGATAAAGAAAAAGTTTTTGACATTTTATTCTCACACGGTTTTATTCTGACAGAATCTTTTCCTCCAGTTTAGCTGAGGTGCGGCACCTTCACGGTCAAATGCATTTAACCCAAAAGGTATAAAATGGGTTAGAACTGAGCTTTTGGTTTTGTTCCTTTCAGTCGTCTTATACGTCAACTTCTCTTGTAGGTTTTAGATGATTAATCAGATGAAAAATAATAAATTAGAGATGAAAACAAACCCTGTTCTAGCTGGAAACTTGATAAATGCTTTCAATGTTTCATTCGGAGGGACAAACTCCCTCTGCACCAAGAGGCAGGGACAGTAAGGAAATCGTCAGCTCATCCAGTTACACGGTTTAATCAATGGTAAAACAAGTACAAAGAAAAACACAACTTCTCTGCAGTGTTTCAACAATAAAGTGGGAGAGCCAAGGAGAGGAAATGAAAGAGAAATGAAGGTTGAAGAAGACTAGAGTAAAAGTGAAGAAGAGAAGAGGTGGAAAGGACAAAAGACTGAGGAGGAGGAGGAGGAGAGAAGACGAAGAAGCATGTTGACTCCAGTCGTCTCATTAAAGAGGCCATTAGCGGTCGGTCTCCTCTGGGTCCTGATTAATAACATCATTTAGATCAAAAGGCTGCTTAACTAAAGTCCTCTGCATTATAGAAAATAAGAGCGTCAGAGAGAGAGAACACAACTTTCTGATCTCAAATAAAAATACTTTTATCTTCAGACGAGCACCAGTCTGCGGCTCCGTGATTTTAAAAGTGCAGGATGTGTTTAATCAGAGCGTTTGTGAAACTCAAATCTCTAAAACCTTCAAAACCCCGACAGTACAAAAAGCAGCCAAGGGCATTTTTTAACTGCGCTGAATATAGAGAAGAGTTTTATCTCTCTGTGTTTTAATGTCTTTGTATCATCATCTGCTGCCGAACCGCAGGTATAGAAGAAAAGAAATCTGTTCGATTTAAATGAGTCGGACTAATTCTCCCCTGGATTCCGTTTGATTCTTCACTCAGCTCCACCTTCTCCTCTCGTCGCTCCGTCTAATTCCACAAACCCTCGCAGCACATTTGATTCTCTCGCTCGTTCAGCACCTGGCTCAGTTACATGTTTAATTTCTCCTCTCTGCAGTGTTCATTATGTGTCTGTGATCGTCTGGTTTCTTTACTGACTTCGCCTGCAGCTCAGAGAGCGGAGAGGAAACACAGAGTCAAACTGAACCTGTTTTAATCCGGTGTGTTCGACCTCCTGGATGCAAGAGCTTTCCACTGCAAGGTAGATGAAGGGCAATAACAAGATATGCTGCATATTTACAATCAGAGGAGCAACAATATGTCACAAGTGAGGACTTGGAGATGATAAAGCATCTAAAACTAAGGTTACGCAGCAGAAAACTATGAAACAAGCAGATAGAAGGAGAAGAAAACAAGATTGAAACAGGAGCAATAAAATACTAAGAGAGCAAAAAGTAATATAGTGTCTGGTGATAACAGGACAGAGTTGTACTTTGCAAAAAAAAAAATCCCCAAATTAATATAATTTATATCAGTCAGACGGGAGAGAGACAATAAAAACAGCATCAGGAACCTGAACCGTCACAACTTCAGCCACCAGACAAACAATAACTCAAAGATCACATCATCTTCATAACATATTCATGAAATAAAACCTTCAGTCTAAAGAAAAAACAAGTGTGTCCTTGTTTAACCCTCCTGGTGTGAAGATTATAGATCTGACACCTGCTGCAAATGTGAATTCTGGATATAGAAATATATTAAAGACACTTTGGAGCCAGGGTTACGGGCGAAGCAGCTTTAAATCAATGTGTTTATGATAAAAAGTAGAGAGGATTATCATTTGAATCTGTTTATGGATGTTTATTGTGAGTTCCAGCTCAGCGTTTGGTTGTCTGGCCTGTTAATTTACTGTTTTTGGGTACGGGGTATATTTTTATTTGTCCTAAATCTTCACCATTATGACCCGACTGACAACAACTGGAATTGAGCTTAAATCGTAAAGTTCTCGTAAAGGTGATACGAGTGGAGCATCTTCCCTCTTTTATAATTCACCACACACGTTTCCCTTCCTGGTTGTTTCTGTGTAACATCTCCAGTGTTTCCTCGCTGTCTCGGGAGTTGGCTGTGAAAGGCCCCCTGCTCTCCTGGAGCTGTGTTTAATGGCCGTACAAAAATAACCCGACTTGATCTGGGTTTTAAACGAGAGCGTGAGCACGTGAGAGGCAGCGTGTGCTGCAGCAGGTGGAGAGAGAGAGAGAGAAACCCTTCACATCATATTAGCAGAAAGTTCAGTTCTGCTCTCTCTCCTCATCTGGGATGCTCGCCGCTCCCCGAGCTCCGTTTAACGCCTCAACAGTTATCAAATCATTAATTAAGCCTGCATCAAATCTACTCCCACAGAGCCCGTGTGTGTGTGTGTGTGTGTGTGTGTGTGTGTGTGTGTGTGTGTGTGTGTGTGTGTGTGTGTGTGTGTGTGTGTGTGTGTGTGTGTGTGTGTGTGTGTGTGTGTGTGTGTGTGTGTGTGTGCATGCGCTCTACCCTGCAGCTCTGAACATACAAAAAGGTCTCCGTGTTTAGCTCCTGTGTTCAAAGCTCGCTGACAGAAACCTCGACTTCTCCACGGGGGGGAAATGTTTTTAAATTATTTGACAGTCTTGCCTGAATTAAACATGACAGGGCTCCCACTTCAACACAAAACAACAACAACAACGATGACAACAACAACAACAACAACAAGAATGCTGGAGATCAGATGCAGACGTCAAGACACAATATTATTTCCAACATGTTACATACGAAGGCTCCAGCAGGTGGATCCTTCTCACACCAACCTGTCCCAGGATTCAAGGAGACAATGGCGCCAAAATGCAGATTACTTACACTTTCACATGTAGGTATCACTTTGATTTATCAAAACCAAGCAGCGTTAAAACGTTCTCGTCGTGCCCAACTGGAGCTCAGTCACCAGACAACAGCCTAGTCTCATTTTGGTTCGGCCCACGAAAGGAGGAAGCCACGTAGACTGTAACCTTCGAAGGACACAACACTGGCTGCGAGTGTTGGGAGGCAATCATCCCCACCACCTGCTCCCCCGGCTGAGAAAACTACACACAGAACTTTTAAAAGTTATTTTCTGTCTCCTCAGGAAACTCTTTTAAAACTACAGGAAACCAACCGAGCAGTGAAACAAGCTGAATTCTGCACTGATGAAGATCATAAGAGAAGCTTCAAGGCTCCGGCAGCGTCTCAGAATCTGAAAGACGATTAAATATACAACAGGATGTGAAGCAGTTTGTCAGATCGTCTCTTCTCTCTGACAAACTTCAGATTTGAGTTTCTGAAACGTGATCAGGTCCGTTTGAAGACACGTGGAAACAGACGCAGCTGCTCGGAGTCACAGGAACTGAATTAAACTGCAGCAACATGAACGTTTTACAGAGAGGACAGATTACATTAGAATGAAAGTTAGCGGCGTGGCTGTGACAAAATGTTCCTCTTTATTCTGTGTGTGGTTTGTCACCACATCCTAATCCTGAGGAAACGGACATAAATGCTCTTTGTGATGGATTTAAAAACCTTTTTAATGTCTGAACTGAGGAAGCAGCAAAAACATCTGCAGCGTTTAAAAGTAAAAGTGTTTTAGGTTGAATCGGAAAAGAAAAGAAACAATCAGCCCATTGTGTTTGTGGTCTGAGGGAACAGCTCGTTCCTATAGTCTGTCTCTTTTAGTTTTATTTAAAGAGGGTTAGACATAAAATAATATATATATTCTTCACTTATGAACCTAAACCTTAAGTTATAGAGTTCAGAAAGACGTTTATAACTTAAAAGTTGAATAGAATGCTTGACTCTTACATTATTACATTACTCACTTTATTCTCAAAGCTTTTCATGTCCATTATCTGTTTGGTCTGTTTGCCACATTCTTGTGAACACGAAATCTCAAGAACACACACGAGGAATTTCACTACCTCTGGGACATAAAAATGTACTTGGACCTGATTAGATTTTAGTGGTCAAGGTCATGGTGGCCTCGTAAAAAATGTTTTTGTGAAACTCAAACCACAGTAAAAATAACAACAATAACAATAAACCCTATCTCTCTCACACACACACACACACACACACTGCAGTCTGTGATTTATGACTGTGAGTGCCTCTGGTGTCCACACTGGATCAGATGTCCTCTTCTCTTCCCAGACACAACGACTGCCTTGCTCCCGGGCTCATCGGCAGCTCAATCTGAGGATGAGGTGACTGAGATTCAGCCTCGATAGACGTGTGAGCGAGGCCGAGGGAGTGAAGGTGTTTATGTCGGCGTCTCCCTGAGGAGCTCCGGACCGACACACAGCTCCGGTGTCTCGCTTCATCCAACAGATGAAACCGGCTCTTTCAGTTCCACACAAACCCTTCGGAGGCTGGTGTGTCCGACAGAAAACCCCTCTACTCCTCCTCTGTGTTCGCTCCTCCTCATCTTTCATTCTCTCCATGTTGGATGAACGTTGGCTGAATGAACACTCGTCTCTTTCTTTGTCTCTTATCTTTGCTCCTCTTACTTTCCATCTCTTCTTCTTCTCTTCTTACCTTCTTCTCTTCATTGTCTGCAGGTCTCCTTCCTGCTCGGTTGAAACACGTCACTGAGGCTTTAATTCTTCATTGTTTCTCTGATGTGGTTGAAGCCGATGAAACTGGAACCTCCAGGCTCTGTTGGTAAAGAAACACCATTTTAAATCACATTCACATGCAGCAGATGTTTAGATGAGAATTTTTCCCAAAGACAATTTAATATAAGTGTTTATTCGATGTCTATGTTTTTATTTATATTGTTTCACATAAGACCTAGACATTATTTGGATGATTTCGTCTACTCATCATATCAGAGTTTTGTTTCCCACTTTTAAAAAGCATTAGGGTTCACATTGAAGCTAATAAAATATTAATTTAGAGTTATACACAACAATAACATGAGAGATATTAATGTTGTATGGACTAATATACAACAGAGTACATGTTGAAGAAGAAAGTCAGAGATTTCAAGTCAAAATAATCCTCTTAATTTCGACTTCACATTAAAAAAGCATTTTCGACATGACCCATCCTAATCTATTATAATAATTATAATCAATAATGCTTAACATCATTCTAAGAAAAACTAATTCTGCTGGACACACAAGAGGAAACACGCTCCCACACTGGTCACATGGGAACTTCTTCCACTGCAAATCTAACATCATCCCTCCATCATCGCTCCATCAGACTGCACATCTAAAATCGGACTCCCTGCTCTTCCTCTCTGATCATATCCTCCTCTTCTTCACCCGACGGATCCATGAAGAACCTTCAGTGTCTGGTTTAATCTCTCAGTCGTCCAGACAGTCGTCAGACGGGCAGACGGCGCCGTGCGGCCGGGAGCCGCTGGATAAAGGGCGGGACTGTGACAAAGAATCAATGATTTTTGTTTTTTATGTCTGAATCATATTCAGCTTGCGTGAGAATGATTTTATTTTTTAATTCCTCCCACAGAGGAAGTCGTCTGTCTCGTCTGCGAACTCCTCAGTGGCTCAATTAGAGAGACAGAGACAAGTTGGAGCCTTCTAACAAGTTCTGTGTATCACAAGTTTACATTACTATCACAAGTTTATTGTTTTCAATGCGTTAGACTCAACGCAGCCTGGTGTGTGTGTATTTCAAACATGTGTTGTGTTTATGTCCAAGTCTGGATCGTTGTGTATCTGTAGCTCAGTGTAATTCATGGCCCGTCTCCCCATCTACACTCAAATCAATCTAAATCCACGGGACTGACGGTGTAAGGAGTGAGAGGCCGACGTGTGAGGAGTTTGCATTTGGCTTTTATTGCAATATTTGTTCAGATTTTATGATTTTTACTGACAAAATTCACTTCAAAATCATCGATAAACATCGTAAATCTCTCAGAAAGGTACAGAAACTTAAGTTCTACATCATAAGTCTCTACAAGGGTCGATGCATCAGTGACCTATTGAAGTGTTTTGTTTGACCACTAATAAAGAAAATGATGTGAGTATAAATTAAGACAAAAGTTGAGTTTAAATCTACTTTATTGTTTATTTCTAGAGGTCTTTAACTTACCTATTTTATTAATTTGGTAAAATAAAAACTGTTTAAAATCCACTCATTTAAATCCTTTGTTTTCTTAAACAGACACAAAATGATTGTTCTTTATGCAGCCGATCAAATTTACTCCATTTTCCACCGAAGGCTCTGGAAGGCGTGACGCGCTGCACTCAGGACTTTCCGTCTCTGAAGTGGAGGCAAGCGAGGCACAATTAGCCGGCGGGGCCATTAACCTGCCAGTCAGGTCCCGGCGAGGCGAGGCGGCGGCGGTGGCCTTCGGTTGATTCTTCACAGTGACATCTAATGAGGCCTGTCACAGCCGAGGGCAGCTCCGCTCAGCGCGGGAAACCAGACCATTTATTTCTGCCTGCAGGTGAAAATATGTCAGGAGGTATTTTCCTCATCGTTAAGCGAAGTGCAGGACGGTGGAACGTGGGCTAAAAGTAAAATAAGCTTTAATTAACAGATTTTCCAAGTGCAGTACAGAGATGATGGATAAAAAAAAACGTACGGGCCGAGAAATGTGGAAGCAGAAGAATGAAAGGTTTTGTAAGTAGAGGTGCAGCACCCCTACTGGCAAAGGGGTGTAACTGCAACTGCAAGAAATGCTACAAACTTTGTCTCAGCACCGAACTCTGACAGACTTCTACTGTCCGACTTTGGAAAATGAAGATTCCCACTTTTTCATTTCATTAATGATCCGTAAATGTGACTTGATGGCTGATATCTGGGAAACAGATTCCCAGGAGAATAAGCATTATCGTAAGGTTTAAGGTTTTATTAGCTGTATAAACTAAAAGCTCCACACATCGATAGTAGGTCTGGGCTTTGTGCCATGCAGATATATATATATATATATACTGTATATATCCTCTATAAACCTGTGACACGCCGGCTGATGTGTTGGATTTTACAGCAGGAATTCACGTCTCAAAGAAAGTAAATGATCAGGCTGAAGACGTGAGGAATCGTCCACAAACCAGATAATTGTTGTGCGTTGGCGAGGACTCGGTGAGGACGGTGATGGGAGTCGTTGATAATTCGTTCAGGTACAAGACTTGTTGACATTCATATTCCAGACGAGACGCTCAGACTGTGTCAAACAGAACGATAATTACACAGAAGGACTCCCACTCATACAGGCCGTGTGACGTGACTGAGCCCAGTCCAGATCTGCTGATGGGAAGCCTGGTCGGACTCCAGCGACCCACAATCCTCTGCTCTCTGTGTGTGTGAGTTCTACTTTCGTACTGATCGTCTGGAGCTCGATCTTTAAAGTTGCAGCAGACGATGTTAAACTTTAACAATCATTTGAGCTCAATTCAGGATCTGCTTCCTTCGGAGGCTGCATTTGAAGACTGCATTGGCTCCTTCTTTCCAAAATCTATCCCAGGATTCATATCATCCATCTTTATAGTCTGTGGTTTGGATCCCGGATGAACATGAAAGTCCAATATTCACTGTGTTTTATCTGTTTTTGATTCACACAGATAAATGTACCATTACGATCACCAGGTAGTTTTCTGTCTAGGAGCTGATCCAGAGTCTGCAGAGCTTCTCTTGCAGCTGCTAAAAACACTGAGACAAATGATCGGAGCTAAAAGAACGAGCTTAAAGATTAAAAGATTAAAATGCACTGCAGAGCCGAGGAGAACTGTGTAGTCTGAGATAATTATCACATTACATGCAGTCACTGGATCCACTCTTAATACAGAAAGATTCATTATGCCACCTGTCAATCTGTCAATCTGTCAATTTGTCGATCTGCAGCTCCAGCAGGAAATGTGCTTTTAAGACTTGGATATCTACAAATGGAAAAATTATATTATTATTTCTGCATTCATTAATTCATCATTTATATAGTTCTACATTTATTCATTTTCAAATAATTAAACAAATGAATGTTAAATAAATGAGTGAATGTAGAAATATGTTATTGGATAAAGAGGAAATACATAAATATCCTTTTTCCATCACCAAACTATATTTATTCATGTTTTTAAAATGTATATAGACATTTTCTTTTCTCTGTATATATTAACACGCTGTTTTATTTGTCCTCCATAGAGTTACAACTGTAGTAGAAACATTGTATTATGGAAATTATCCAGTTTAATGAGAATGTCGTCTTTGAAGTAATATTTGTATGTAAATTCTCTGAATACCACAAATCAAACTGCATCCATTGTTTCTTAATGGGATCGAGGTGGAAATCTCAGAGACGTGGAATTATAAAACCAGAAATATCTGCATGCCCACATAACATGAGCAAATAAACCCTCATAAGTAATTTGTGTGACGTGAACCCTTTAAAGGGGACATAGCATGCAAACTCCACTTTGTTAGTGCTTCTCACACCGGACGAGCATTTCTCCGCTGGTCAGCCCCATAGACTGTATATATAAGGTCAGCCCGCGATTCTGCTTTCTCCGCTTGTTGTTGTACCCGTTGAATGTCGGGGTTCGGGGGTAAATGATGGTCTTCATAGCCCCCCCACCTCTCTTTCTCTCTCTGTCTGTGCTTGTGTGCTTGTAGTGGATGGGCAGAGGGGACATTTAATTATGTGATTGGGAAAATTAAAACTCCAGGACAACAGAAGGGAATACAAAGTATGGGATGCATATTTGATAATTTATATCATATAAAATATGTAATTTATATCGTTTAAAATCATGGGGGAGAGGAGGGGGAGCTGGCTCATTGCATTTAAAGGAACAGGCAGTCAAAACAGGTCGCTCTGTGGAGGGCTGTTTTATACAGGGTAAAAAGCTGTTTTATATGATCCTTGTGGTATTTTGACCAAAGTATGTTACAGACATTTCATTAAGACCCCAAGGAACCATATCAACTTGTGGTAAAATGGACATGCTATGTCCCCTTTCAAGCTTGTAGTGGTTCATACAAGTGGCCCTTTGCAAGAAGGCCGACTTTAATTCAGAGTCACCTAAATGAGTTCTTAATTACTGTACACAGCGGATATTTAATCACAATTAAGTCTCTGAGCTGCTGAATGCCAAAGTAACAGTGTCAGTTTTCACTTCAATGTGCATTCATTACAGAAAATAAGAGAGGAGCACAAACGATGTAGTGGCAGGTTTTTTTTTTCTCCTCGGTCGCGTCGGGGCACGAATTAATTCTGCTGTGACAAAAAGGGAATATCAAGCAGTTAATTAGTCTTGGCAGAACATAAATGAGTGTAGCTATGAATAAATGAACCTGTGGAGTGGCGGCTGCTGTTTAGCACCTCTGTGGTGAATAGAAATGTGTCGGTGGGTTGCGAGAGATGAGAGGGAACGGTACAGGGAAGATTCAAGACCACAAAGGTCTCGTTAAATCGGAGCATTTCATCGACTGTGTATGATGGATGCGTTTTCAGTTTCCTCCCGTTTTACAAAAATAAGGATAAAATATTTTGGAGGTCTTGAACTTTTGACGGCATAGTTGATTATCACAAGTCAGACTCAGCTGTCAATCGTGATGCTTTCACCGTGTATATAAAGACAGATGACGCGTCTCTGCTTCCTCCCACTATTCATAAATTAAACGAAAATATTCGGGATAGGAACTAGATTTAGAGCCAGCATGTGCCCCTGCATGTGCTCAACCAATCATGAGTCAGTCTCAGCTGTCAATCAGGACATGAACTTTAACCTTTTAGTTTGGTCGTTGTCCCATCTGCTAACACGGAGGAGCCGGGTTCATGAAATTCTGCAGCAGGCCACCAGGGGACAATGTGGATGGTTTGGCTTCACTTTTGGAAGCCATCATGTCGTCCAGCTTTTATAAACATGTTATGGTGAATTCCTCTGTTTCCATGTCAACACATTATTTTCCTTCCTGCCCCTGAAGCAGAAATAATCCATTGACCCTTCGAACCTGCAGCCGCTGAAGCACAAACTGCTCCGCTCTGATTCAGCAGAGTCATTAGCGTCTCCATTAATTCCACACTCAGCAGTTCAGCTCCTGGAGGCAACAAATCAAAAACAGCCTGTGGACTAAACAAACATGTCTGACACTACTGAGGAGGATCGTTACAGTGGAGGACGGCACTTCGTCCAAATAATCATCTGAGGAGAAACAACGATTCAAAACATACCTGTGCAGGTCAAACGTTAAGTTCTATGATTGGTGACATTTTCATACTGAGCTCTGAGACGGTTGTGAGCTCTGGTGAACAATAAAATGTCTGAACTGTCTGATGATCGCTTGACCTTTTGTGGGTAATGAGGAGTTTACAGTAAATGATTCTGTGTCATTGTAGGGTGAGTCTGACCTTTGACGAGTCTGAGCAGGAGTCTGACGTGAAGTTTAAAGGATGATCGGACAGTTTAACGCTCAAATGTGAAGAATAAGACAAGAACATGGAGCTTCTGCAAGGTTTTAGCATCCAACACTGGTTTATATCAGTTTGAAGTTAAGTCTAAAATGACAAAAACGACACGGAGGATGTAAAACAGCGTAAGTGACGTTGTCAATCGTGACAACAGCGTTCATGACGACAACTGATTCTCCAGTTCGAGGTTCTGTACGATATGTTCACGTAGCGTGGAGACTAAACAGACGGAAGACAGTCGTGCAGCCTTTTTAGGAAAGTTTACAATCACTCCTGAGTCGAGCATCAGTGTTCACAGCTCTTTGTGCAGCAGCCCTGACGGACGTAGGCCTCGTGTGTTGGCTACGTACGTACCTGCTGCGTAGCTTCGACTTAAGATTCAACTGTGAGGTAAAACACACAACATGCAGTCTGGCTAAATGTAAATGTGTCTCATTCTATTGAGTGGTGGGATTAAAGCAACGTGTCGGACACATAGAGATAAAACTCATGTAGGCAGCATCATTGCTTATGTTTTCAATGATATTGAGGGGGACAACTCTCTGAATGGGGGGGTCCTGGCCGCCCTGTCCCCCCCAGGGAAATCCGCCCCTGGTTGCAAGCCCCCCCCACCTCGCTCTCTGTGTTCAGTAATGGATGTTTACACGGGAGGAAAAGTAGTTTGCTCAGATCAGTCGTGTCGCTGTCAGCGGGGGATCGGTGGAGAGGAAACAAGTGTCAGCTGCGACAGGAGGACTCCCCACAGAGAAGGGAAAAAAAACCCACTGACAGGAAGAACAGAGAGAATGAGCTGACGGACAGAAAGACAGATGGACGGAGACAGACTGGAGGAGGGCGACGTTGTGAGACGAGCTGAGGCAGAGCAGGAAATTTCACATGTGAAGCAGAATCTTAATCTAAATGGAGGATGTAGCCCGAGGCAGCTCTAAATGCATTAAGAGTCAGTGAAGAGCAGGAAATAACGTTATTACCAAGAGGAATGAAGCAGGTTATTAGAAATGAATAATCATCCAAATGTATATGTGGGGTAATTTCCTTCTTATCGGTTTGTGCCCTGAAACTAGTGGAGCAGTGCGGCTTTATTTTATAAAACGACTCCAACCAGCCGGTGACACAGAACCCTCTCATCCTGCATTTTACTTTAACAGCCCCAATCCTTCCTCTGTTGCAGATTCACTTGTTGTTTTGCAGGTCTGAGATCAGGCAGGTGGAGCCAATAACATCCATTCATACAGTAATATTCTAATTATCGACGTGCAGCTTCTAAACTCACTGAACACCAGCAGCATTTCCAGCCTCGAAACGTTGCAGTGAAATCCACACAAACTTGCATTGAACTGTTGACTCGGCTGCAAACCATTTAGTCCGAGATGGGAAAAAAATCATCACGTTAACCGTGAGAGGCGACAGAAGCTTTTATTACCTCAAATAAATCCAGTCTCAGCCACTGGTGACCTCCGAGTGACCCACATGCCGTCACTGTGCCTCGGAGCCTCCGGCGGCGCCCGGTTTTCTGAGGCCCGACGAACACATTTCTTGCTTTGACCGCACAGTCAACCGGGATTTTTCAGAGCCGCCATCATGTCTCCAGTGATCTGTGCTTAGTTCTTTGTCCCATTAGCAGGTTCACGTCTTGGTCCCGTGCAGATCTATTAATGTTCTGAAAGCGCCCAGTGATCTGTGGACAGTCTGTCTAATAGCAGCTTCAGGCCGCCGACCCGCTGCTCGGCGTTTCACGCCATCGAGGCAGCTTCTCTCTTTAAGCGGCGTTTTTTTTGCTCCAGATGAGAGCAGCTGCCAGTCACAGCTGACGGGGGGGTTGTTAGGGCTCTGAAGCCTCCCGCTGCGGAGCTGAGGGTCTAATATCACGCTTCACAGCCCCACCCCTCCTCTCTCAGGGCCTCTCAGCACGATACAAACCTTGAGAATCAGTCAGTCAGACAGCCAGTCACCCGCTCAGTCGTTCATTCGATCCTGCAGTGAAGCTCCGGGCTAATGTCACGCTCCACAAGACTCCCAGTGGCCCCACAGTCACAGAGGGAACCGGTTAGTGAGTAAAACAGCGTCACAGTTAGGTTATGAGACGATGAGAGAACAGAGCTGCAAACAAAAACATCACCTGGTCAGGAAACTGGGATTTCTGTAGGAACACAATTTGTTCTGTTCCGTTCAAACAAAAGACACCGTCCCCCCTGCCCACCCAAAACACCACCGACTGAACATGGATCCACCGTCACTGTGGGAGAATATCCCTGTTCCCCAGAATCCATTATCCCTCCTCTGATCAATCGTCTCCTCTCTGCCTGATCAGTGCACAGATTCAGTCAGTAAACACATCTCTGTTGCAGTCGGCTCTTTCTCAGCGTCCTCATGAAGAAATACAGTGGAAACTAGAATAACACCCGGTAGAGCTCACACCTCCACCGAGGCCCAACAGACCCCTTCAGTTCAATCGAGCTGCACCAACTTTCACACACTCGCAGAGATCAGGCCTCTAAATATGCCAGATTTTTCTCAACCACAACCATGAATTATTCCCACGGAAATGTCAAACAATGCAAAGTGTCCTCTCAGCGAGTTTCATCGTAATCGTTCAGTAGTTTTTTGCGTCATCCTGCTTACAAACAAACTTACCAGCAAATAGATGGACAGGGGTGAAAACGTAACCTTGTTGGCGGAGGTAAAACAACAACATGCAGGTAAACACTGCTGAGAGATAAACGATCAATGTGACTTATGACATCACATCACCTGAGATAAACAGTAACTCTATGTCCTTCATGTATTTGGCAGAGCTTAAGGAGTTCTGATGTCTTTTATCTTGAAACTGATATTTCCAGTTCGGAGGTTGTCAGAGTGTCAGAGATGAAACTCAACGTCTTAGTTTCAGATATTTCACACCATTGTTCCCCTTGTCTTTTATTTTGTGGGATTTTAACCCATGAGGACTTGAGGTCATTGCATCTTGAGTGCAACATCTTAACCACTCACACAGATATTTTAAACAGAATTAAATTAAATATTTTTCTTTGCCAGTGAACGTTTTACTGATTCGTTCAGCATCAACATTACTGCGACTTCCCAGACACGTTATTTAACAACATTTATGATCTTAACAGAAAATATTCTGTAGCATCACATTTCCTTCCTGTTGTAGATTATGTGTTTATAATCATATTTTGATGTTTTTTAATGACTTCACTGACAAGAAACACACAAAAAAAATGATTCCTAAACCTTTAATTGTATATGTGACAGTGTAGTTCTCGTGTGTTTTGCCCTCCCGTCTGTCTGTCACAGTGTTTCACTTGCAGTTCTCGACTGTATGTGTCAATAAATGATACGATTTTTGAATTCCTCCAGAATAATTTCATCTTCCTGCTGCTGACCGGCCATCCATCCCTCAGTCTACCGGCCTCTTCCCTGTCTGCGGGCCTGTCAGCACACCACGTCCACCAGTCGATATTCTGGGTAATTGAGCTATTTTGGATTTTCAGTTCTCGTCCTCCGCTGCAGAACGCTCACGCTGATAGTGAGCACGAAGTGCACGTCGGCAGCAGCCACAGAAATGAGCAAAACAAAACAAAAATCAATGCAAATAAACGTGAGCATCATTAGAAATACTCTCCCACTTCTTCCTGCCTGTGGAGCGAAGGCTGGAGACGCATCCAGCGAAGATTCACGCTGGTAATTATGACGCGTGTGATTAATTTCCTCACCATAGTCGAGCTGCTGCTGCTCGCTGATGAATTTCCTCTCAACAACATTTTTAATGAAAGACGTGAATTGAAATGCTATTTTCAGGTTTAATGAAAAGCCATTTCCCTCTTTTCCTCAACTGAGGTCATTAAGGGATAAGAATAGAGAGACTCAGGTGGAATCGATGGAGCCGCCAGTTATCTACACAGATCAATGAGTATTAATCACATCAGAGTTTTTATGTGGGTATAAACGACTTGGTTGTGTTCTGTGCAAAAGATTCAAATCCATCACACACACACAGACGGTAAATAAAGATGGACGACATGACAGCCGCCAAAAGTGAAGCCAAATCATCTGGATCTCCTCCGTGTTGGCAGATGGGACATGGAGCAAACTAAAGAGTCAAAGTGCACGTTGAATAAATTCTTCTCCAAGATGGTTTCTCTCACTTTAGGTAGTTGTTATCACACTGAGGTTTGTTTGTGTGATCATGTTCCTGTTTCTGATAAGTTTGGTCTTAATTAGATATCTGATGAAACAAAAACTGACCTGCGATTGGTTGATTGGACACTTTGGCTCCACTGACTCCAAATGACGTCAAAATATATGAATATCTGATCAGTGGGACAAGAAGAGACAGACACACTGAGACAAACTAAATCCAAGACTTGCACAGAAAGAGAACTGGTGCAGCTTTAAAAGCAAAATATACGATATATAAATGTTTTTATTGTATTTGTCCTGCTTACTGCACTTTGAACGAAATTAAGTGATGAATAAAACTACTTTACAGAACTTTTACAGGACTGTATGTCGTCACGTTCCAGTAACCACAAGGTCCCGAGGTAACGATCTGCTAATGTCCTTGTTTACAAGCCGCTCGCACAACAACACAGATCTTCCCCGAGCTTCCACGTTCAGTTTATTCATGTGCAAATATAGCCGTTGATGTAGTTGTGTATTTTCAGTCAAGGTGAATCCGATGCGTCTTCCAGTAACGGCCCCGCGCTGATCGATGGATTATCAGCGAGGATATCATCTTACTCTGGTAAATGTGACGTGATGTGTTTCAGTGAAAGTTCAATACAGCAAATGAAGGGTAACGGTAACTTCAGACTTTCACATCCATTATTAATACGGCTTCTGTAAATCGTCAGGACGGCGTCACCGAGCCGATGTACATTAGACGCACACAGACTGTACGTGTTTGTTTAATCGAGCAATTTTCTTCATGTAAGAACATAGTGTTGATCAGGGGCAGAGCAGGGAGAGAGAGTGTGTGTGTGTGTGTGTGTGTGTGTGTGTGTGGAAAATAACTCAATAATACCTGAATGGATTTTCACCAAACTTTGTGGAAACATAATTTGGGAGGGTCAGTCTACATGATTATGTTTAAGAGCTGATCGGTCTAAGGTCAAAGTCAACATCAGTAAATATATGGTCTGAAAAACATGCTAAGTTTAGATTGTCTGGAGAGAATCATTTCAAATTTGTCACAAATCTTCACTTAGACTCCTGGATTAAGTGATTTTGTTGGGAAAGGGTCAAAGGTCAAATGTCAAAGGTCAAAGGTCACGGTGGCCTCATGTAACATATACTTCACAACAAAACATGAATACATTAACAAGACGATAAATATGTCCCCTCTGCTTCCCTCAGCGTTGATGTGGGATCACATCCACCCCAGTGAGGACAGATCTGTGTGGACTGGACATAAATCACAGCTGAGTAGTATTCACTGTCTGCTCAGAGCTGTGAAATTGACATTTAAATGTATATTATAGGACAATTTAGTGGAATAATTCCGTAACGACAGCAGTGGAAAAGGCTTTTGTCTGTAAAACCTGACCTGCTGCGGTAAATGTCACGTATTTAGTCTTGTTTATTTACCCTTTTGAAAAGTTACGGCTGCAATCAAATGATACTTCATCATTTTACGCTGCTGTTAAGATGAACTTCTGTCTGTTGTTTTATTTTAGTGCTGAGACAAAATCCAATGTCGATGCATTTGTGACATTTCGCACAAACAAACCCTTGCAGATCTTTATGTGCTAATTATGTCTCTCTGATGGATTTAAATTACGTTTTCTTTGTTATGCAGATGACAACATTTACAGTTTGTCTTCTTCAACGCAACAAAGAGAATTATATCAGTTTTTCCTCTTTGTTATTTGGATGTAAGAGAGTCTGTTGCTGTGTAATCCAGCAGTAAGCGTGTTAATTCCTGGAAGAGATGAGCTGTGGCGAATCGCCGATAACTCGACTGTCTGAAGCTTCGCTGCCAGTCTGATCAGCTTTGTTCCAAAACAACGAAAAAACCTGACAGAAAACCCAGCGGGAATAGATCTATCCGCCGCGTGTGGACGTCTAACATCAGTGTTTCACAGATAAAACAGAGCGGAAGTTACACTCGGCTCACTTCTAATGCCGTTCGGATTTTCTTTCCTTTCTGACCTACTTCCGTAAATCCAGGATTATGAAAACACCTTGAGGCAGATTCTAAATGTCACCGAAGCAGGCGTGTTGTGTGAAGTCATGATGGATCTGTCTTTATTAACAGGTTCTGTAAAGAAGCTGCAATTAAACCTCTTCTTCTTGATCCAGGTGTATTATCCATCTGTGCACCGATATCGTATGGTGCCTTTGTTTCTAGGATTCCTGAGAAAGCCGTCAACAATCGGCTGCGTGACTTTCTAGATAACAATAGTTTACTTGGTCAGGATTTAGATTACGTCAGGCGTCAATTCTAATCTAGTTCAAATGCAAATTATCAGATCGATTTCACTTTGTACGACAACTGAAATATCAACGCGTGCAAAAGTTGTCAGGAACAACTCAGGTCACGTTTTCATTATCTTGAATTATTTGCATTTCCTGTTTCTAAGCTGACGTCACTAACTTTCCCTCCGTCTCTGTGATTCCTTTCCCTTGTGCCTCTTCGTCTCAGATCCCTATGGCTCCAGCCTTTCTCCCAGAGTTTGGTATTTCCAAAAAACATTATTCCTCTTATAACTGCTTTGATAAAGGCTCTGGAAATGTTTGCCCTTGAGTTTTGTCTTCCTGAGTAAAGACCCGGATTTTTGAAACATGAAACAAACCTTTTCTTATTTTGTGCCTGGAGATAAATAGCACATTATTATATCATAGGCCACACAGTGTAAATTAAACGTTAGTTGTTTGAAACTTGTGCATTTTAATAATGTATAAAACTGTGTTTCCACTTCCTTGACAGCATCATACAGTCGCTGTTAGTCTTACAGTGTTATTCCATATCACGGTTGAGAGTCTTCCCAGCATGCAGCAGTTTTGACGACATGACGGAGTTTAGGAAGCCTCCTGCTCGACGAGACCTCGTTTGAGATCGGATGAGGAGCAGCTCACCTGGAGTCCACGCAGCAGAGGCAGGAAGTGACTCTCCCAGGGAACCTGCTGCCTCACCTGACGTGCAGCCTGCGGGTGCTTCACACCATCTGTCAGCTAAAGATTAAACAAAGCACAAGCATCACTTCCTCAGCTGCTGAATCTGCCCTCAACCAGTTCACTTCCTCACACACAGAAAAGACAAGACCGCAATAATTAATAAAAAAGTCTCTGTTTCATGTTCCTTCAGAGATTCATTAAATGTTAATGATTAGTGGGAATAATAATGTCGTTTAAACTCTGCATGTCGAGTTTGGGGAAATCAAAGACAGCAAAAATAAAGATGGACGACCTGTCGGCTCCCATAAAGTGTGGCCGGCTTCAGTATAGGTCATAAACGTCCCCTCCTCCATGTTGGTGGATGGGATATGGACCAAAGTGCGATCAATTGTTAAAATGTAGATTTAAAGATCAAATGTTCCTCAAGTTGCACAATGATTTGTCTGATGTGAACATTTCCTTTGGCCTCACTCTTGAATGTTCAGCCTCTTTCCTTTCTTGCTCCAGTTTGACTTCGAGCTAATGAATTTATTTATGAAGCAGATTTTATTTTGGCAGCGCAGCACAGACAGTTCCCCACCGGGCGTCTGTGTCTCGGAGTCTTGTTGTTCTCTGCCAGACGCACTTTGATAAAAATCATAGTTTGTCTTCAATTATTAAAACATTCCACTTTTTTTTTGTTTTATTTTTGGTGTTTATTTGTTCTGGATAATCTCCGTCTTCAGAGGACAAATCACAGACTTTATACGGGGACCAACCTACAGAGCTGAAATCAGCACTGACACATCTTATGTTCACAGTTTAAAACCTTGAACTTCCAGTCTTATGATCATTTGTGATCTCACAGATGGTGGAATTTAATGAAGCCGGTTTCAAGGGCAACAGGAGTTAAACTTCTTGAGGGGTCAAATATTAAAAAATGTCAAACCTGATTACCACTGAAAACTCAACTGCGTGAGGACGGCCTGTGATTTCATATCCTCTCACTCCTCGTGATTCAGCTTCAGTCTCCTGATGGGATTGAACAAACACGGAGAAATGAAATGATGTTGACTTTAAAACCTGTCGAGTCGGAGTTAATGAGCTTTGCAATGTGACTTTACGCCTTGTAGACAGAAAACTGTTTCCCACCTCTGCACTGAACTTAAAGGACGACAGTAAAAAGTGGTAACCTGCAAATTTGAGTGAAATTTAAACAATCTTCTCAGTCAAACATTTCTAAAATAGATGTGTAATGTTAAAGTATCTACATTTTACTGGTTTTATTAAAAAGCACAATGTCTGTGAAGGGAGCTCGACTCCCCCACAAACACACTGAATCTGAAACACCTCGTCAGTGGTTCTGCTGATTACTTCCACACCACTGTGATTTATTAATGGCTATCGGGACATAAGATAAGGTAAGATAAAAACAAGATAAGAACAGATAAGATAAGGTAAGATAAGAAAAGATAAGGTAAGAAGATTAACCTTTATTTATCCTCCGTAGAGGAAATTCACAAATGACACAGCAGCACAAGAAAGTAGCAGCACAAGGGGAAAATATAGCAAGAATAGAAATATGAGTAAAAATAGAAATACTATATACAAATAAGTAGAAAATAATGCCATTGATACACATTGCTTTGTTTTTTCAAAAATGTGCAATACAAAGATGGTCATCAAAGTTCATGTGCAATTTCTCCATTCCTTGTAATATATTGATTTGAAAAGTGCAGCCGTGCATTTGAATAAATCAGATAAAAAGTTTTCTTTAACACTTTCATAACTTCTCCCAGAATCAGGGGAATTGGTCGAACCTGTGGATTTTGGGGCCGTTCAGTAATCCTGTCACGTTTCCTGTAAACACTTCAGAGACCCAGGTCTGCGTGCGCCCCTCCTTGAAAGTGTGTTTTGCTTTTACCTGTGCACTTACAGGCGTAGCAGGAGCAGAACGAGTGGAGGAGGCGAGTGGAACAGTCGGGAACTTAAGAAGCAGTTCAATATGTCAGGTTTCAATACTGGCAGCCTGCAAAGGGGTCAGTGCCTGCCAGGCGGCAATGAGGGAACAAACCGCCCTCGGGAGAAGGAGCAATCTGTCTTCAAACCTCACAGATCACAGGCCACTGGGGCAAACCACTTCACAGCCACGCTTATGTTTCCTCCACCTCCCCGGCCCCATTCCCCTCCATTACAGGGGAGATAAGGCCGAGCCTCGGTGCTGAACATGCAGCAGAGAACAACGCACAGAAGAGTTGACTCCTCTAAAAACTGGGGGGGTTTCTCTCGCTCTTTTCTGGCTTCCAGCAGCTTGATCTCTGATCCGCTCTCACAGAAAGTCAGAGCGTCTTTTCTGTTTCCTTCAGGCGGCCGGGCGGTCGGGCAGCCGGCCTCCGACCGCCTGCAGCCGCTGCTCGGAGTGCGAAGCAGAGTCAGGGGGCATCGATCACCGAGCTCAGTGCTCCGTCCTTCGACGTCCTGTAAATACAAGTGTGGATTTAATAAACAAGATGAAGCAGCAGCTCTGGAACTCATCAGAGACGCTCTGAGCCTTTAATGCTTCAGTCTCCGCCGCTAATAACTGTTCCACGGAGCTCACTGCGGCTTTGGCTCCATGTAATACATCATGATACATGACACTGCTGCTTTGAATTCAAGAATATAAACTTAAGTTAAATGGAAAAACCTCTATATACCAAATTTAATCTGGAATTCCTGGTCGTTTTTAGTGGTTACACGGCGTTTAAATGCACACGGACTGAATTGCTGTTCAGGAAATTGATGTTACCTGCTTGTGTCCGTGATTTCCACTCAAAGCTCACGACCGTAAAAGACACTTGGACTGTAATTCAGAGCCCGTCCCTCAGGCTCGGCTGCCTCAGTGCTGCACACGCACTGTGGTTGTTGATCTACGCGTCAGGTTATAGCACCACACGAATTTTAAACCGCTTTAGTCGGGAGAAAAACTCATTAAAGCACCTTTGTCCTTCTGAGAATCGCCTGCCTCGGGCTCGGAGGAGCAAAGTTGTCCTCAAGAGACGAATATCTTATTTGAAAATTCCCGGTAATTCATGAATAAGGTGTTAACTCCTCGGCCTGGTGACCAAAAAACTCTGAAAATCTTCTGCTCACGATGCAATTTTACGCACATTTTTGTGAAAGCGCAGCTCAGTCCACCAGGAGGTGAAGGGAATATCTCTTTGAAATAAATTTAAAAAAAAGCTCTCTCCACTTACCAAGGTCCAGTTTCACTCACGTCAGCCAAGTAACTTTATCAAATCTTCTTTCTCGACGCAGCAGCTGCAGATGAAATGATTTATCCAGCGATGAGCTTGTTGTTTTCCCTCCAAGCATTTGACTCATTTTGTGGATTTAATGAGAGGAGGAGGAAACATTAAAAACCTTCATTGGGACCATCACATATCTTCTTGTCTTTCTCTGGTTCCCATAGGTTTAACATGTGGTACCAGTCTGATTAGAGCTTTAAACTGTCAGCTCTGTGTGCGGCGTGTCCACAGGTGTGCGACGCTCATGTGGTGTGTGTGTGTGTTCGTGCACAGTGTGAGCCCTTGTATCTCAGACTCTGGCGTTATCTGATTCCCCCGCTGTGTTTGCTCTCAACAGTTTTTTTTTATCACCTGATTCCCCCGCTGTCTATACACTCAGTAGGTTTTCATTATCAGATTCCTCCCCCCCGTCCCTCTCGCTGCAC
Organism: Hippoglossus stenolepis; assembly: GCF_022539355.2. Classification (NCBI taxonomy): domain Eukaryota; kingdom Metazoa; phylum Chordata; class Actinopteri; order Pleuronectiformes; family Pleuronectidae; genus Hippoglossus; species Hippoglossus stenolepis. The sequence continues at coordinate 22,099,275 of NC_061493.1, read as the reverse complement.
CTCCTCCCCTCTCTCTCTCTCCTCTTTCTTTTAACAGACCCTGACTGAAAGTTACCAGCACCTCCCCTCTCATGTGGGTTCACAGTCGTCCACTGAAGGAGCAGAGAGCGAACACTGTGTGGTTCATGAGCAGCTGCGTGAGCGGCATGAAAAACCTGGTGTATCTATCTGTTGCATTAGTTTTACACTGAATTGCCACTTGCACTTCTCCTAATGTAACTCTTACTTAGTCTGGAATAAATGTACAACTCAATTTTAATATATAAAATAAGCATAAAACATGCATCAGTGAGTATTACACACTGACTCCATTATTTTTTTGAGTGCAGGTCAGATTCTAGTCTATTTTTCCAGATTTATATAAGGTCACCGTGACCTTGACCTTTGACCCCTGAAATCTGATCAAACCGTTTTTGAGTCCAAGTGACAACTGAGCAAAATTTGAAGAAATTGCCTACAGGTCACATTCAAGAGGACACAAACATGATATGTGAGGCCACCGTGACCTTTGACCTTTGACCTTTGATCACCAAAGTCTAATCAGATCATCTTTGAGTCCAAGTGAATGTTTGAACCAAATTTGAAAAGAGTCCCTCAAGAAGTTCTTGAGATATGGCATTAAAATAAATAGGATGGACGGATGGACAACCTGAAAACATTACACCTCTGTCCTGGATATAATAATGTATTTATAATAGAATCATGAAAAACAACATTATTTTGAAAGATGAATGATAAATGTTACACTAATAAACAGAGGTAAAGTTGTAATGTTTTATCACACAACTTGTTCTCATTCAGTTTCATCATCATCAGTATCAAACACTCAGATGTTGTTGGTGGAAACTGGACAAATGGTACAAAAGTAGTCTCTCTCTCTCTCTCTCCCTCTCCCCCTCTCTCTCTCTCTCTCTCTCTCTCTCTCTCTCTCTCTCTCTCTCCCCACTCTCTCTCTCTCTCTCTCTCTCTCTCTCTCTCTCTCTCTCTCTCTCTCTCCCTCTCTCTCTCTCTGTCTCTCTGTCTCTCTCTCTCTCTCCCCCTCCCTCTCTCTCTCTCTCTCTCTCTCTCTCTCTCCCTCTCTCTCTCTCTCTCTCTCTCTCTCTCTCTCTCTCTCTCTCTCTGATATCTCTCTCTCTCTCTCCCCCTCTCCTCTCTCTCTCTCCCCTCTCCTCTCTCTCTCTCCCCCTCTCCCTCTCTCTCTCTGTCTCTCTCTCTCCCCTCTCCCTCTCTCTCTCTCTCTGTCTCTCTCTCTCTCCCCCTCTCTCTCTCTCTCTCTCTCTCTCTCTCTCTCTCTCTCTCTCTGAGTAGATATCTCTCTCTCTCTCCCCCTCTCCCTCTCTCTCTCTTTCTCTCTCTCTCTCTCTCTGAGTAGATCTCTCTCCCTCTCTCTCTCTCTCTCTCTCTCTCTCTCCTCTCTCTCTCTCTCTGAGCAGATCTCTCTCGGAGCTGGAGAGGAGAAGTCGCTAGTCTCGCTCGTCTCTCTCTTCTCCTCTCTTCTCCTCTCTTCTCCTCTGCAGCCTCCCGTCGCTTCACCATGGATCTGTGGACTAAATCACTCGCTTGGATTATCTCTCAGGTCCTCGTGCTTCTCTCCAGCCGGTGCGGGACAACGGGAGCAGAAGGTGAGCATGCGTGGCCGTGCGTTCTCCTACTTTCCCCCGGAGGAGACGGAGCAGGTCCGGGCTGCTGCAGACCCCGGACAGTCTCCTCTGGTTCCTGCTTGTGTCCTCCTCTCTGGAAACACCGGACTTCTGCAGATTGGTTGTTCTCAGCAACATGAGCGATAATAAAAACGCAGGTGTCTGGATGTTGGATGGCGCGTCTCCGTTGCGCACAGGCTGAATAAAGGGGGAGTTAAAGTGGTTCTATATGGATTGAGTTGAGTAATTTACGACTATTATAAGAGCAGATGACATGTATCCCCCTGTGGACACACATTAGGTGATTTAAAGCATGTAGTAAAAGGACTTTAGTGTCCCACCCCCCTTTCTTCGCTCCGTTCTGTCGCATTTAATTAGCTGCTTATTGACTTCCAGGGTTAAAAGGTTCATTCCCTCGTGGGGACCTTTGCTCAGGGGTTGATGCTCCGGACACAAATGCCTCTCGACTCCGAACACATCGTTATCACCCACACGCGTTAGAAGCCAGTTCATCCATTTGTGTGCGTAAAACAACGTTATAGGGCATCGTGGTTCATTTGGTGCGCAGGGCAGCGTGACGATTTGTGCTCACACACTCCAGAGAGCATGAGTGTGAGGGGGAGAGGTTGCTGGTTTGATTCTCTCACTCTTCTCTAATGAACTGTTGAGATATGTCGGTGCCTGTGGAAGCTCGTGTCTGCACGAGAAAGTGGCAGGAGTGGGCTTCTGCATGTGCCAGTGAACCAGAGTGTGAACACGGTTTAGCTCAGCAGTGAATGTGCAGGTTTATGTCTGTTCTCCTGCAGGAGGAGGACGAGAGGGAGAGAAAACCAAACAGATAGATGAGGAGGAGGCACGTGAAGGGAGGAGATGATGAATCTCAGAGTGTAACGAGGCACGTCTGTTTGTAATTGAAGCAGATGGCTGTAAAAGTTCTCCATCCATCCATCCTTGCTTTTACTCTCCTCTTCTACGACTCCTTTATTTCCCCACCTGCTCATCCCTTGGTTTTTTATTTAATTTAATCTGGTTGTGTGTTTTATTCCCTATCACCATCCCAGTCTTCTCCCTCCCTATAGGCTTCCTCTGAGCTTTAATCTTCTTCATACTCATCCTTCCTCTTCTTCTCACTGGGAGGGCGTTCGGCTGTTCGACAGAAGAGTAGTGTAGTAAGAAGGGACAAAGGAGGAGTGTGAATTTAGAAGAGATCTGTTGTCTTTTAGATTTCCTTCCACAGTTTCTCCAAACTATCTGAATCTCTGATTGTTTCTTCCTTGAAAGCTTCTCCTTCTTCCTGCTTTCTGACCCAGATCTGCAGCTAAACTCTCCATTCGTCTTTCTGCTCGCTGCCCTTTTCGTTTTGTGATTTGAAAATGTAAAATAAACAACAATGCTCAGAATTCACCGAGGTTCGATGGTCTTGCAGCCGAAGAGGCGTCTGGCTGAACAACAGGAGAAGTGTGACAGAGAGCGATTGCTTCTCCTGCACCTGGGAAAGGTGAAGGGAGAACGGAGGTGATGCAAGGAGAAGTAAACATTCAGAATAAATCTGACTCCTTCCATCGTTTCTCCCAAAACTCAGTTTCTTCCGTGAAGTCTTCTCTCAATCTCCTTCTCCTCCTTCCTGACTCAGATCTGCAGCTGCTCTCCGTTCCTCCGTCTCCTCAATGCTCTTTTCTCTTTGTGATTTGAAAAAGTCACATGAGCAACACGGTCAGAAATCGCTGAGGTTCGATGGTCTTGCAGCCGAAGAGGCTGAACAACAGTGTGACAGAGAGCGATTGCTTCTCCTGCTCCTGTGAAAGGTGAAGGGAGAAAGGAGGCGATGCAAGGAGGAGCATGCAGTCCGAATAAAATTGTTTCTCTTCACGGTTTCGTCAAAATATCAGAATCTCTTTCTCCTCTCAATCTCTCCTTCCTGCTCTCTGACTCAGATCTGCAGCCATCTCTCCATTCGTCTTTCTGCTCTCCTCCTCCTGCTGTTTCCTTGTAGGTTCTAACCTCCTCCTGCCTTCTGCACAGATCTCTGCCCTCCTGCTGTACCTGGTTCAGAGAGCTGCTGCGGTGCTGCTCGCCTCTTTCTTCCTGATTCCTCCTCTTTACGTTCCCCCTCTCCCTCTCTCCGTTTTCACCACATCACCTATAATCTCTCTCTCTGCATGTTCTCTGCTCTTTTCCTCCTCTCTGCTTCCTCTGGTTCTGTTTCTCCTGTTGCCTCGTCTCTGCTGCTGCTTCATCTCGTCCCACTAAAACAGTTTTGACAGGGAGAGCAGGAACATGCCTTTGTGTGCGTGTTCAGTTTTGCGAATAAGAAATTCAGACGATACAAGTTTAAATATGCAGCCATATAAACAGCTTTTAAGCTTTCAAATGCAGAATGGATCACAGAGGAAATAGATTAGAAGCTCAGGCTCTGCTGGTGGAACACAAACATTCACCCCTCGCTCTTAATTGGGCTCAATTAGCATGAGTAGCGGTAGTTGTAATGAAAAGAGATCATCACTAAAGAGCCACTGAATCTACACGTGAGGGAAAGAAGTTACAGTTTAATGGACTCACTGAGCGGTGAAGACTTCGGCAGTGACTCCTCCGCTGATTGGTTTGTGAGCTGCCGCTTTTAAAAAGTCTCCAGTTTGACATTTTGTCCAACGCCATTTTGTTTTTTAAAGCAGATGTAACCATATTTGGAGGAGCAGGGGGTGGAGCCTACATGAGAGCTGCACGCCCACATACACCTGCGACCTGCACCCATTGGTCGGTACTAGCTGTCAATCACACAGTATTGACGCCAAATGCATATGGTGCTTTATGGTCTATTTGACGCTAGATGGACCATAATTTACAAAAATGAACATCATGCTGTATTGAAGAAGACTTGAAAACTTTAGATTGAGATTGAGACTTTTTATACAGATACTTTACTATGACCGAGACCGATGCAGATACTTTGTTTTTCGCAGTTTCACGTCTGTCAATGTGTAAAAGCCTCAAAACAGTGTTAGACCATCATTTGATGTCCGAATCACAGACGGATAAAATTCTGAAGTAGAGGTTCTCCTGTACGATCTCATGCCATCGTGGGTGGGCAGAGTGAAAGCTCCATCAGACGTGTAAGACTGATCAATACTGAATAGTAGGTATACTGTATCATCTTTCTATTGGTCCAGCAGGAGGTAAGATCAGTATTTTCATGTCGTGACTCTCGTGTTTCCTCTCGTCTTCTGTTTTCTTTCGCTGCCTCGGCTGCTTTGTTCTCCCCGACTCTCTCCCCACTCTGTGTATCTCGCCCGTCCTGACCCAGCAGCACTCATCATGCACGGACCATAAACCACAGCAGCATAATAAATAAAGTCTGGGGAGGTGGAGGGATCTCAGCTGCAGGTTTCAGACTCAGCTTCATGTCTCCGTCCCCCGGAGAAGGTTCACTGTTCATTATGGAGGTGGGACATAATGACAACAAAGTAGGTTTACATATTCTAATGGCCACAGATGGCGCCGGGGTTCATGTGCTGTGATTGGAGGAAGTCGGCGTGTGGAACAGCCACCTGCAGGGCTGCAAAACCAGTGTGTGCTTAATCGCTTTTTGATTTTAACAGCATGATAGAGTCACTGTGTGTTCTGAAGCAGCTTCCTGCTCGGAGGTATATGAATGAAGGCAGGTCGGCTCAGTGTTTGCAGAGACTATAACGGTGCCATCCACCTGATAGACTGTGGCCATTCACTCTTACGGGGATCTGGAGAATACGGAGGTGGAATAGCTGCCAAAAACCACAAAGAAGAACAGTAAAGTCCCAGATTGTAAAACTAAGAAGAAGTAGAACATCACTCAGTAGAGAAACTACCTCCACCAAGCCCAACAGTCCCCTCACAAAACCACATTTTAATCCTCTACATCTTTCACACACTGTTGTGACCCCTCACAGGCTCGTCACAAACATAATTGAGTTAAAATGTAAAAACGGAAAAGGATAATAAAAACACAATAAAGTAAAATGGCACTCAGTAGAGCTCACACCCCCAACAAGGCCCAACAGTCGCCTCAAACTCAACCGAGCTGCAACGAGTCGTACAAACTCACAGATATCAGTTCCCCCGAAATATGCTTAATTGCTTTAATCAATTCCTGGGAAATTGATGAAAACCAGGATCCGCACAGAGTTGGACACACAAATAGAACAGATCAAGATGCGTGAATTACTTCCTGTGGAAACCGAAAGACAAAAAACTCTTACAACACTGAAGAAAGTGCTAAAAGAATTCATGGATCCATCTCAAACTTTAACAGGTTCTCCCTCCTCCCACCAAGTTTCGCTGAAATCTGTAACCAACCAACAAACAGACCAGCCGACGGGTGAAAACATAAAGTGGAGCTTAAATGTTGTGATAATCCTTTTAGGGTTTGTCACCGTAACACCTCTCACATTGCATACAGTTATTTACATAGTTATTAGCATATAGTTATTTACTCAGTACAACTTTAAAGGTAACTTGGCATCTCCCTTGAATTTTGAGTTTGAGCTCATTATCATATTTTGAAAGGTAAGCGACCGAAACGAGAGCAGAAAACTCGCTTTCTCAAAAGATCGCCACCTTTTGTAACGATGTTGCACTTACACTCAAAAATCACACGGTGATAAATCTATCATAAACAGCAAGAGGGACCAATTTTTTCCAGCTGGAGCAGCGGAGGAAAAGGAGCAGAATTGAATGTTGCCTCGGGGAAAGCTGCGCTCTGAATAAAGCATGTGTCTGTCATCGCAGATACGAGGCACAAACACACGTCAGCCAGCCTCCAACTTGTTTGTATGCCCGTGCACTCGGCTTTGATCGAACACAGCAAATTATCGCTGGATGTGAATGGCGGCTGTGCAGAAGGAATCCAGTGCTAAATATGGCAGTAAATTGCTGCGACTTTTTGAACATCACAGGCCGACGAGATGTGAGAGTTTGGGAGAGTGTCTCTCGGTGGATTGTTCCTTTCAGGTGGGTTTTTCTTTTTTCTTCCTGTGAAATGAGGCTGTAACCTCTGTGAGTCTGCAGGTTGTTTCCCGGCGGCTTAACAGGGGGGAAAACTTCAGAAAGTTTGACTGTGAATTCAGCACGAAGGCAGCAGAGAGAAAGAAGAGGAAGAGGAACGAGCAGAATCCCACACACACGCTGTCAGACACACAGCTGAACCTGAGCAACCTGCGGAACATGAATCCACACTTTTGTTCCAGGTTGTGGAATAACTCTGTCCTGTTGGTGTGGATGCAGCTGGAGACAGAAGCATGTGGCTAATGAGAGTTAAAGCTGCCAGATTGAAAATGAGCACCTCTAATGAAGCTGCTCTGTTTGTCCTGGACCAGTACGACATATTTAGTTGGTGAGATCAGAGACCTTTTAACAAAGGGAGAACTTCTACCCTCACGACTTACAGGTTGTGTAGGGGGCGCTAGTGAGGAGGTGGTAACTATACCTGCTAATCATCACCAAGCTCAGCCTCACAGGGCTGCATGGTCGGTGTGTACGTGTGATTAATGCGTGTACGTTGCTCTGCTCAGTAGATTTAAATAAAGTTGGTCCTGGGTGGTTTCAAGCAAACGTGAGGTCAAAGGTTATGCAGGCACGTTAGTATGAAGATGTAGCCGCCTGCAGTGAAGAGAGACTCATCTGACCTGCTGCTAAACACCTCACACTGTGGGTTTATTCCCAGTCCACATGTTTATTTGAAGGTAGCGGTGGTCACACAGCAGCAGCAGCAGCAGCTCACTTACGATTTACATTACAGCTCCTCAGTGTGTATTTACACAGGAAGATGAGAGGAAGAGGAAAACGGGGGAATTCTTGTCTGGCTGCGTTTGAAAGAGAATCTATTAAAGTAAATTAAACTTTGCTTGTAGAGAAATAACTTGCGATTAATTTTGTGAACATAAAAGTCTAATAAAATGAAAGCAAATGGTGAGTCCACTAGAAATATCAGTGTTTGAATGTAGATTTGAATAAACAGTTTAATTACGACTTTTTAACGTTTATTAAGGGTTTGAAATCAGATGCAGTTTGAGAACCATTACAAACTGCAATAAACTGACGTAACCGACTTTAGGAATCCAAATTAAAAAGCTTGAAAATACAAAAAGATATCTTCAGCTCCCTCAAAGCAATAAATTGTCCTTAAAGCCTTTATCCTCCAGAGAGAGATCACCTGTTGTTCATCATTCTCTTAGTGATCGTCTCTCCTCACATCATTTGGTTCGCTGCTCTGCCGCTGCCGGGGCCGAGCTCCGGCTGCAGCCGTTTGTCTTCGGTGAACTGAAGGAGCTAAAATACGTCGTGACAGGTTTGACATTTGTGTTTCCTCGCTCACAGTAACTCAGCGTCTGGGCGACTTACACCAGAACTTTCCCCTCCGCTCGGCAGCTTCCAGTTTCAGCCAGGAGTCACCGATTGTTGGTTACTGGTTGCTGAAAATGAGGTAAAGTTACAATCAATACACGAACCTGTCAAAAGGACGCACAATCTTATCATTTATTCATAAAATTATATCCTCTCTCGTGGGTTCTGTCAGGAATGAAAGAGTTTTCTTTCCCCTAAATCATTAATCCCATCACTCATCATCCATAAATGAAGGACAGATGTTCTAACCCATCATCTGCAGGTGAACTCTCCATCTTCCTCCTTCGCTCTGTCCCCCAGTGTCATCAGTCTCTTTTTTTTAATCTCCCCTCTGAGCTGCAGTGTGTATAATCATGGCCTAATGACAGATAATCTCAAGAACACTAAATGACTTTAATCCCACCCTAATGACAGATAACACCACCACACTCCAACCGTGTGTGCGTGTGCTGATTTCCCCGGGCGTTAAAGTGACGCCGGCTCCCTGGTTCCTCCGAGTCCCAGTCCGCCCTCAAGGAGAAACGTTTAGAAGCCTAAATTTGAAAGAAAGACATCCTGTGCTGCCTCAAAGTCTGAGTTTAAAAAGCCGCTGGAGTCGTTTTGTCAAATGAAAGTTGTGAAGCTGCAGAGAAATTCATTCTGCTTTTTGTCCACCTGTGATTGCAATAAAACACGGGGCGGGTGATCATGATTTCTTTATCTCAATCTCACCTCCCGTGTTTCTGCCGAGTTGCTGAGACGCTGGAGGCTGAAAGACAAACTCAGGGGTTATTACAAACCTCTTTCTAAAAAGAGTTGGTCATTTAAACTCTGGGAGCTCCGGGGGGAATATTAAGGTCGCTTGATTAAACCCCAGAGCTCCCGGAGAATCCCTCATCTCTTCCAGGATTAATCTGGCAAAGAAAACCGCTGAGGACGGCCTGAATTCTGCAGCCGACCTCAGGTTTTTGCAAAGCCCTGTCAAATGGGAATTTATTGCTTATCAATGAGCTGGATGTTTGCACTCGGCAGAACATAAACCGGTGAATATAAACCATCATCTTCTGAATATTCCCTGCAACACCCCCCCCTCCACACACAGTCCTTGATGATTCATAACAGGGCAGCGTCAGTGTGAGCTGGGATGAAGAGAAACGGGAAAATAGCTGAGTGTAAATCCCCTTCATCTCTCTTCTTTAATGTCATTTATGGAAATGTGTGCAGGCAAAGTGGGATCGGAGGAAGTCAAGGGTACAGAGCCACAGAAAGTCCACCAGTCACAAATCTGGATTCATTAACCCGGGAACATGAAGTTAAAGTGCCCAGATTCTGCTTCTTTCGCTTTTCTATTGTGTTTCATTGCTTTTTTTGTGAATGTGAAAGTTGTAAAGTTTCAAAAGGAGACTTTTCTTCCACAGAAAACTCTGAAATGATTAGTTTGTTCCTTTCTATAAAGCATCTATGTCACCATGTAACATGTAAAATGCCTTCACCCAAGCTAGTTAGCTCAAATTGGCAAAACTGACACAATTGTTACAGCTTACCGTAAAGAGTGTGAGACTAGTAATTTGAATTTTGAACATTACAGCTTCTAAATTGTTTAAACCCCCTCCAATTACAACTATGACCCTTTAAATGGACCAGCCAATGGGAGCTGAGGACTGCAGTTCATCCATTTGATATCAGGACCTGCAGGATTTGAAAAATGAAAACAGACATCATGTGTTTGTCATCGTCGGAGATGATTTGTTGCTTTGATTTCTGGATCTGCGTCCGTCTGTGCAGAGCTCGTGAGACTCAGTCACGCTCATGATGAGGGATGAAGCCTCCTCAGCATTTCTCTTTGTCTCTGTTTCCCAGTTTCTGTTCAAATAGTCTGAGTAGATTTATCTCAGCGCTGAGGGAGACATGAAAAAACTAAACTTTCACTTTGCTGTAAAGCCAGAATAACTCACACAGCTTTCAGAGTGTCATGCGTTCACAGAGACAACCAGAAGCATTGTGAGAGTAATTGTTTAGACGATTTCTCTTTGTTCGGAGTTTCCCACTAAAGAAGAACTCAGATCGTGTAGAACTGGTCACTGGAGGTCGGGCACTGCCCCCTAGAGCTCATGTGTGTATTGCGTTTTGCAGGATATGCGACGCAGCCATGATGTGTAGATCCACGTGTAGTTAAATGAAAGTTTATCTCCAGCCTAACAAGGCAAATGCATGAAGTTATTATCGTGGAGGATTATGCAAAACATCGAAAAACACTATTTTGTTTTTATCTCCTGTGTCGTTCACACATTCCCAGTAAAAACTCCCACTCACCAGTTTGTTGGTTAACTAAATCTACTGCTGTGAGCTACTGTAACACGACAGGAGAACATTGTGCGCTGTGACACTTTGGCTTTGCCGTCGGCCTCACTGACTAAAGATGATGAAGTGCGGACTCTTCATCAAGCCCGACAGAGACAGGTGGTGTTGCTGAGCTCTGCGGGAATGTTAATGTCACATTTTCATATGTCCTGAATTCAAAGATTCACCTTGAAAGCAAAGTGGCTCCTTAATGTTGCACTTTTGAACCGTGCATTAATTTTTCGCAAAGCTAATTGGCTGATTTCTGCATCAGTGCATCAGACATGTTTACCTCCCAGCCCGGACTCTAACGTGACCTCTACCACACAAACATAGATGCTGATCGCTGCCTGATTCTGTCACTGTCGTGCATTCCTCATGAAGTCAGTGCTTCGTGACCGCAGCTCCGCGGCCGGCTGCTCTGAGACTCTGCAGCCGGCGCTGATGAGAAGGAGCAGGGCCGGTCGGTTTGTATCAGAGAGGAGGACGGAGGACGGAGGACGGTGTCAGTGCACAGCGACGATGGAACAAGACAGAGCTAAAATCAGAGCAAAGCACTGGGAGGGGAAACAGAAGGAAGGAGAGGAGGGTGAGGGACAGGAGGAGGAGGAGGAGGGTTGAATGTGGACAAGAAAAGGCACGAAGAGGAGGAGGAGGAGGAATATGAGAGGATACACCTCAGGGGGGGGTTGTTTCTGACGACTGCAGTGACACTATCTGCTGCATTTCCTTATTTTATCCCTCACTGACTTTCTGCTGTACGTGTCTACAGACCACCATCTGCTCTCTGGATGCACCGGCTCACATCGTTGACATGATTTTTACTTCATGAGACAAAGCAGGAGGAGGAGGAGGAGGAGGAGGAGGATGACAGAGAGGACAGCAGGTATGATAGAAGAGGAAAGGACGAGATACATAGGGGAGGACTGAAAGGAATAAAAGAGATCTCAGGAGGGAGAGTAAAAGGGTCAATAGAGGTGAAGAGAGGTGGAGGAGGAATGAGAGGAGAAGAAGACACCAGAGGGATGATGGAGATAAGTTTTGCTCAGGGAATTTAGCAGCTCCCTCCTGTCGCTTCTCCTGCAGCATTATTCTCAACTGACTCTACAATTTCACCCCCTGCTGGCTCTTGAGTGTGTGTGTGTGTGTGTGTGTGTGTGTGTGTGTGTGTGTGTGTGTGTGTGTGTGTGTGTGTGTGTGTGTGTGTGTGTGTGTGGGTTGTCGTGCTCTGCTCTCAGTTTTGCAGATCCCTGCTGCAAGTTGTAGGTTTTTGCAAGACTGCTCCGCTATTAATATTAATGTCAAGTGATATTTGAAACTGGAAGGAACGGGCCTCGTTCTAAACGGGATTTCCTCCGGACCTCTTCTAGTTTCTAACTCAATCAATTAAACAAAGATTAAATAACAGTTTTAAAGACTGTGGCGCCACGACAGGATGTGGGTCATTTCCAGTTTAATGAGAGCATATGAGAGATACTAAAAGGCTTTTCCTTCGTCAAGTTGTAACTTCTCATGCTAGTATCCATAAACACTGTAGAAGTCTAGGATATAAATCTCTAAATGTGTGTATGTGGCTCACACAGCTCCAGAGAACTTCATCTTATCGGCTTCACACTTGGCGTCTTTCCCTGCAGGTCACTTACACGGTTTCAGAAAGCAAAGCCGCAACCAGCATCACCACCACGGGACAAACAAACAGCCCATTCCAAATCAGAATTACTGAAATGTGATGGAATCTCTGTGGGTACAAGTGTTTCCAATTTGCCGACTTCAAAACCTGTTCACACCATTTCTATCTAACTTTCAGGTGTATTGCTCGGGGGCCCGAAGAAATCCAGTGGGGAGTTTGGTACAATTTGGACTCAGGGAAGGTTCTGCATACTGAAGCTCACTGAAGTTTGAGTGAACAGGCGAACAGCTCTTGGTGCAGCAGTGGGGACGAGGCTCTCAGTCCTCACTGAAGTCTGCAGCCAAACCTTTTATAATAAGACAGAATGAGCACTTTGTTACTGTCAGGAAACTAAGCAAACTTCTACGTATGTGTGTTAAATGTACAGGTTGGTTTAATGGAGCCGTCTGAGCTGCTGACCTGGTGAATCTCGTGGTTATTTCCCTGCGGTAGACCGACTGCAGGGACGTATGAGACCCTGTCACTAAGCTGCAGCATCAGTGCAGGAGGTGATTACAGAGCTGTGAACACACAGAGGTGAAACTCAGCCTGATATGAAGTGTCTCTCTCTAAAAGCAGCTCGGTTAGATAACGGGGAAGTTTGGATTCTTCAGAAGTTACCGTGGTTTATCTCTGGGGTTCCTGCTCACGGGGCAGGAAAACAAACGTGTGTAATTCTGGTGCAGAACAACGTTACCGACGGTCCTCGGCTCCCAAACCACCACTATCTCTCCAGCCAGCATCTTCCTGAGGAGCGGGGGGGTTGCATGTGTTATCTGGTGTGAAGGTTGCTATCGTCTCTTGTTTCATTCATGAGAACTGAAAGGGTCTCTGTGTATTTCTACCTGGGTCAGTGTTTTTTAGATCAGTCTGTTCTGAGAAGTAAACAGTTAATACATGCAGGAATAAATCATTAAATACATAAATACATTCAATTTGGTTATTTCTGTATTTCTACATTTATTCATGTATTTATTTCTGTATTTCTACATTTATTCATGTATTTATTTCTGTATTTCTACACGTATTTATTTGTTTTTAGATTTATTCATTTATGTATTTCTACATTTATTTCTTTCTGTATTTCTGCCTCTGTAAGGTCGACCCACATGCTGTGACTGGAGATACAGTTGTTCAGGCCACAAGTTCAGAATCACTTCTCCTGTTGACAAGTTGTCGACAAAAGGACGAAAACTCTTCTCTTGGATTTTTTTAAAGAAATCTCAGCAGCAGTTTGTGTTTCCGGCCTCAGGACAATCTGAGCTGTGAGCGTGTGAGAGGAAGACGGAGAACATCCAGTTCACTGCAGAGACGTTTTTAAAGGAGCATTTGTCTTCTAATGTCTCCTGAGGGAGGACGGCTGTAAAGTCAAACTTAAGTAGATGCTGTGACCGCGGCTTCTGGTGGGAAGAGGACGTACACACACACACACACACACACAAGAACGTGAGTTGAGTCTGGACAGAAACAAACTGGATGTTACAGCTTTTCTTAAACTCTTTGGGTTCTGGAGTTTGATGGAGGTCTAACTGGTTTGTGTGCGACTGGTCTGAGAGACACTGGTTTGGTGTCGGTGCTGCAGAATTCGCAGGTTGAGGTAAACCCATGAGTCAGAGACTGGTTTTACATCCTGTCTGCCAACAAACACTGGTTTTTATTAAACCATCTGCACCACAAGTCGGACTCTTCCGTCACGATGTAAGAAAACATTCCACTTTGATGAATGGACCCGGGCCGGAGATATATAATATAATATTAATTATATAATACTTTATGCATTATTAGTCTTAGCGGTGCTGTTTTTCTCCATTTCCTCAACTCCCCAGTGTCCCATTTGATTTAATGTGTCGCTTTTAAAATGAATTAATTTTGCTAAGCTGCCTGGGTGATGTGAATATTTTTGTGCTTTTTTAGCCTGAACGACAGAAACAAATTGCCTTTTTTTTTACATGGATGTGTTGATATTTTCAATTAAGGGGTAATATATTCAAATCATTTACACCATCAGTGCAGCCGGTGGATTAGCAGATCTTTCATGATGCATATCTCCCCCTGGAGCCATTAGCACGAGTGATGTAGCCGGCAGCCTCTCCCTCTGAATCTGCATAATTCTGGCATTATGATTCAAAGTGAATGTTTCGGGGGCTTCAGCAGCGTTTGAACTGAACCCCCGGTGAAACTTCTCAGCGGCTCGTTTCAACTCCCTCTCTGTGTTTACGCGAGTTAAACTTGTCACTTTTAGAGATGAGGAGATTTTTAAATGCTGTTGTGATGATGCGGCTCGTGGCTGTTTTGATCGCTTGATTTGGTCGCCGCCTGTCCTCCCGCCCACGCCGCCGCCGCTCGGTGTGACGAGCCTCAGCGAGCAGGACGCCTGTTCTCTGCTCTGAGGCATCAGGATCGTGTTTGTACAGACGATCCACCGAGCACTTGCATTAATCTGCATTTTTAAACCACATTGTGCTGAAAGGTCTTTTGACACTAAAGGAGGAAAAGCTATTGTTAGACTCTCGAGGGGATTAACACGTTTCTGCTGGAAAATAAGTGTTTTAACAAGTGATTTAATTTTCATTGCACTGTTTTAAAGTAGGGACACTCATTATAGTTGTTGGGCAGATTAACATTTGATCGGAGCACGTTGGACCGGGTCAGTCGGTGTTAATTGTTTTGTGTTTAAAGGTCAATTTAAACTATTTTTAGATCAGATTTAGCCCGACTATACAACTTCAGATAAATAAGGTTGAACACTGACATTCATATATATCACAGGCAGAGTATTAACTGCTGGTTTAACAGTGTTGTGTTCAAGTGACACAGTGGTTTGGGAGCGTGGAGTTCCACGAGGGAGAGTCAGAGATTATCAGCCCTATTATTACATTTTCTCAGTAAATAGTAATATATGCTACTCCTGAGGGAACTGTTGGACATTTTCATGAAACAAGTATGAAACCTTTGGGAGCAACTTATTTAGGTAGTTGTCAGTATCGATTTGAACTCAGTTTCAGCAGACGCCTTGTATTGACGCATCAGGACCAAAAAATCGAGACATCTAACCATCCAAAGACAGAAGTGTAACGGTCCTTCCATCCATCCATCTCTTTGCCTCTTCTTCACTTAACATTCCTCAGAACTCTCTTCTTTCTTTCGTCCATCCTGCAAAGACAGAAATGACGAACCAATCACACCTGAAAGACTCGATTTAAATCCCTCTTGCAGCTCAACCTCATCTTCATCAACATCAATCAATTAATAAGCACTAATCCTTTCAGGTTGCAAGGAAGCTGGAGCTTATCCCGGCCCACATTTGCCCAGAGGCGGAGTACATCCTGGACAGGTTGACAGGGTATCACAGGGTTCACATATGATTTTCACCCTTATATTCACATTTATAGATAATTTAGAGTCTCAAAGTGTCTTTGGACTGTGTGAGGAAGCCAGAGTACCCGGAGAAGATACGAGGAGAACATGCAAACGTGCCACCGA
Organism: Hippoglossus stenolepis; assembly: GCF_022539355.2. Classification (NCBI taxonomy): domain Eukaryota; kingdom Metazoa; phylum Chordata; class Actinopteri; order Pleuronectiformes; family Pleuronectidae; genus Hippoglossus; species Hippoglossus stenolepis. The sequence goes on along the minus strand of NC_061493.1, from coordinate 22,083,789 downwards.
CACAAATAGGATCACACATGTTCATGCTATTAGTTCTCTTTAGATGATGGACTGTGTTATCTTTGGACATCCCAGTTAGCAGCCCCCAGCTAGTGTCACTTCATACAGAATAAACCAGAATAAACTGCAGTAATGACTGGATGAAGTTTTCAAAGTTGCCGTGTGGCCTGGCTGTCTGTGCCATATGCTGCTGTGAAGCCCGATCAGATCCTCTCATCCTGTGCTATTAATTTGTGTCAAAGCATTGCTCCGGAAAGCAGGAGAGGAGAGCTGCAGCCATGTCCTTACCTTCAGGGTATTAGTTAGCACAGCACTCTGCTCTGCATTTCAATTAATCAATTAACAAGTCGGGCCACAGGCGGCTTTAGAGCAGATACTGGCTCCCGTTTGAATTATTCAGCAGTTTTAATCAGCTTGTTTCATCTGTCTCGGCCAGAATATAAATCCAGAAAGAGGGTGCACGAAGTAGATATAAGAGAATATAACCACAAACTGTTATCGGTGGGTTAGCGCCTCATCAACTCTGTTTGTCTGGTTAATAGACATTAGTACATTTGCTGATATTTATATTTTTTTTTATCTTGCGCTGCTGAAACATTTAGTTCATTAATGGATCAGTAGATCAACAGGGAAATACTTGATAGTAAGTGAGTGAGAGGATAGATTCGTTTCATTACATTTCATTAATGTCATTTCTGTAAATGTGCCAGTGTTTGACAGCTGGCTCCTTTTCAGCCGCAGTTCTTTGAGCCATATGGGCGATAAAGTCTAAAACTACATAAAAGACAGAACGCTGCATTAACACAGTGATACAACCACAACTAGAACGGCACGTATCTCCACCAAGGCTGATTGGCCACATTATCTCCATAGTGCATAGATGTATTGAGATCAGACACATTCAGGTTGTTACTCACACCAGACTTCACATTTTCATAGATATTAGAAATCCAGGTTCGGCTCTTTCTGAGTGGAGCTTGCGTTGGTTTGCTCCGGGAACTCTGTCTTCCTCCCACGGTCCTGAGGCTGACGTGCAGATTGGAGACTGTAAATTCCCTGTAGGTGTGAATGTGAGAGTGAATGGTTGTACACTGGTGTCCTGGTTGTACCCCCCCCACCACCACCACCACCACCCCTCCCAATGTCAGCTGGGTTTGGCTACAGCCCCTCGAAATAATAAGCGGTATAGATGATGGATGGATGATGGAGATGTTGCATGATGCAAACAGGAAAGATGGAGATGTTGCATGATGCAAACAGGAAACTATTGCAAGGGAATGCAAAGGTAATCCTCAAAATATGATTGTGACCCTTCTGGGCTCCATAAATCCTTTGTTGTCATTATATTTTCATACATTTTTTTGCATGTTGAATATCTTTGGGTTTTGACAATTGATTTGACAACATTTTTCAACATTTTCCCTCATGTTACACACAAAATGATTAATAGTAAAAACAGCCAATTATTAATAATGAAAACAAGTCATTAGTCGCTGCCCTAGTTCAGGAAAACTTTCTGTATTTGTGTGCGGCAGATGAAAAGAGATGTGGTGAGCAGATAGAAATTGAAAACAGGCCGTCTCAGATATGGTGCGTTTGCTCTCCGCACAGACTCACGCTGTGATTTAATACAATTCCTATCTTTTATTAGACTCCTGCCTAATGCAGCTCGAACTCAATAGTTGGAATCAGCTCGTTAAGACGCCCGGTTGTGCTGCATCCAGATACACTCACTCAAACACAACCCTGTATATCTCCTCTGGCATCTGAAGGAGTAGTTTGCACCTCTTTGGGTCAAACCTGGAGGCAGCTGTTCTGCACATTAGTAAAATGGACGTTGACGTTTTTTCTGCTTGAGGATGATTGTTAGTGCTCCGGAGCAAAAACAACCATCGCTGCGGCCTCATTATCCTGCTGCCTCCTGCGATGTGCTCCGAATGGAGAAATGATTCTGCCGGGCTCCTTCTCAGAAGCACTGCACTCGGGGGTTCGTGTGGCTTATAGAGCTCTGAAGTGCGGGACCTCCCGTTCGCTGCTGTTTGTTGAGGTGATGGATGGAGCTCATCGGTATTCAGGGTCTCCAGTGTGGGCACTTTGTTATTCAGCAGAACAGTAAAGAAGTGGACAATGCAGGTGAATGAGCCGTGGCCTCCCTCGCTGTCGCTCCGGTGCCAAGTATTAGTCCACCTGTCATGTCACCGGTGATTAATCGTGCTCGACGGAGCCAAGGCCTCGACACTTCTTTTGAGACTTTTTTCCTTTTCTGCCGTCAGAATCACAGTTTACTCACCTTGAATGATAAAAACTGACGTGGGGAGTGAAGGATGGATGAACTGCTGGAGAGATTTAAATCATCATCACGCACAGAAACCCTGCACATTGAGTCCGACACCTTTTTATTTGCTTTTTCAGGAAATTGGCAGCAGGAGATAAAATGGGTTCGAGCCGTGAGGATGATCCTTCACTTCTTTAATGAAAACATTGGGTCCCTCCAATCCCGAGAGGCCGTCAGGAACAAGGAGAATTTCATCTTCTTATTTTCCCGCATGTCACTAAGTGTTTCTTCCATGTAATCTTTATTCAGGAGAGGTCCCACCCGGTCAGGGTCAGTGTCGAGGTTCAGTGGCTGCAGCGTCCGGCAGGTATTTCAACATTTAGCTCCATTTTGCTTGGAGCCGTCTGTTTGTGCTCCACTGGTCACACTGGCAGCGACGTCCACTCTTAAAAACCAAACCCCGCTGAGGAAAAGCGTTTTTTAAACTCCTGCCGCTCTCTCTCTCTCGCTCTGTGTCGAGTGTTACCACCGCACATTATCACCTCAGGGAATTACAGCACTCTGCACTGGAGAGCCGAGCCTCTCATTCCTCCTCTTCAGACAACTGTAATTCACCTGCTTTTCATGCTGAGGGCTCACTCAACATCCACGGTAGCAAGTGTCTGTCAGTCCAAGGCCCTGCAGGGATAAATACGACCAGGAGGAGTTCCACAGGAGCCACGAGCCGGAGGCCTCCTGCATTTTAAATCATATATATAATCAGTAATATAAAAATAGATATAAATTGTATACGACTGTTCACGGTGGGTTTATAGTCCTTTAACCCAAACTATGATTTTTCTCTGTGGTGGAGCTGAAGAGGCAGATGAAGACCTCGTGTTGTTGAGATGAAGAACATTAGTGTTGACAGAGTAATCGAAGCCTGAGCCTCGTTGTCAGAGCGGTGGGTCGGGATCGGGCCGCGACGTGAATCACAGTAATTGGCTCTTGTCTCTGCGGCGGAGAACAACATCCATTACCAGAGAGGCTTCAGACGGAGGCAGCGTCAGTTTGACTGTGAAAGTTTGCAGCTCCGGAGGAAAATGATGAATATTTACCGAGCTGATGTTCATGGATCTCTGTGTGTTTCTGTGTGAGATATAATTACACTGTGCCGACCACAGAGCTTCTCACTGAACAAACATTCAACTCTCTCTCCTCAGTGGGATGAAAATTCAACAAACAAGTGAAATATCTGCAGAAAGAGTAAAGAGCGTTGTAATAACTCGTGTTTTATGTCCATGGGAGAACGTGGAGGAGAAGCCGATTAAAACCAGCTCCATTACTGTTCATTATTGCAGCATGTGTAATGTATGAAGCTTTTATTGCAGTCGATCATCCGTAAACCATTAAAGTGTGTTAACACGTGAAGGTTTCCTCTGATCCGTCAGTATCCAGCCGGTAGGAACCAGTCCAAACACCGTTCATCTCCACAACTCCACATGATCACAGCTTCCATTCATCCATCCAGTGCAGAATTACACTGTTCATTCATCCAACTGGACATTATTACACTGTTCAGTCATTTAATCTGGTGCCGTTACAGCTCAGAGACCTGATTCCACCTGGGGAACATTAAACCTTCTTCTCAGGGACGAGGCTCCGCTCTGACTCTGGTGTTTTTTATAATTGTCAGAGACCTGGTTGGAATAACAATGCAGAAGTTTTCATGTGAAACCTCCATTTTTGGAGCTTTGATTTTAAGGAAGGGGGAAATTAAAACTCCCCCTTGGCCTAAACAAAATCCTTTCAAAAACCCCTTTGGATAAACTCTGCAGCTCCGAGGTTGAAAGTGATTCTCGGTGTCTGTCCTGAAAAGCTCCGACAATTTGGAGATAAGAGACTTTCATCTGGCAGCATCACGAGCTCCCGTCCTGCTGTTTCCTAACAATTCAACAGTTTTTGACTAAAAGAGACGGAGAATAATCCGTCTCCTGCTGCGTCTGATATCCTCCGTGTGGTTTTCACTGTTGATCTCAACCCTGCAGAGGAGGTTGGAGGCTTCCATCCATTTGCTTTTATGATTTATCATTTCCTAAGAGAGGGGAGATGAATCTGCATCAACCTGCTGTGGTGAACTTCTTACAGCTGAGGGACGTGGAGTCAAAAGCTTCTTATAACTCATCTGCAGTTCAACGATACAACTTCACCTCTCGATCCAGGCTAAAATAATAAATTTGATTTCCCCACACAACCTTTGGTTTTCTGCTTTGTGCTGAAACACTCACAACAAGTGCTGCAGTGTCTGTTTGGTTATATGTTGACTCCTCTGAGCAGTAAAGTTCTTATGTTGATGATGTTGGATTTGAAATCGTACGTATATATTATATTATATTATATAATCCTCATTTCAATATTTAGTGTGTGGGATGTGTGGGATGGAAATGAATATATATGAATTATGAATGGTCCTTTCTGGATGACTCCTGACAAGGTTAATGAATAATAAGTAACTATGAGAAGGGAAATATTCCATATTTGACAGCTTGTGGTTAATATTGCAAAAATATCAACTTTAATGGATCTTTTCTTGGAGCAAAGACGTCAGGCACCGGAGTTTTCCTTTCACACGTGCACAACGCAGAAAATACGAAGTATCTACAAGTCCTAACTGTGTATGTTTTTCTCTGCTCTGTGATTGGTCGACAGGAGCGTGTGACAGCCCGCTGGTGTCCCACCTGCCGCCGTCGTCCTTCAGAAGCTCCTCCCAGCTGTCCAGCAGCCACGCCGCCGGCTTCGCCAAACTCAACAGGAGAGAAGGTGAGGAGGAACTTCTGCTGCTGACTGCGACTGAATGTGTCCTTACTCAGAGGCTCACGAGTGTAGAGACGGGGGGGGCAGTGTCGGGGCCCTGAGCTGGAAAGGGGGCCCCTGAGAACTGCTTATTGCTGTGATCAGTTACGAGCAGGAGACTGCAACAACACCATTACCAGAAACCACAGATTGAGGCCTCGAGCACTGGCCTCATCATTCTAGCAGTTTGGTTGTAGAGTAGAACTTCCTAATGCATGTGTGGTGTGTCTGGGATGGTGGTGGGGCTCTACAGTTGAACTTACTTTCTGTTTGTCTGGATGTTGGGCCCCTCAGGCTCCTTTTTGCCTGGGGCCCACAAAGTCCCATGAAACGCTCCGGCAGACAGGAAACGTACAGGGAAAGAGAGAGAGGAGTTCAAAATAAGGCATCTGGACTCAATGCAACTGGCAACGCTGCAGATTCGAGGTTCCACTAAAAAAACTTCAATATAAAAGTTTAAGGTTGCATTTAATATATTTAGAATATTCTTTTATTGCACCCTGGACCTCGTCAATATGGCTCAACGTTGCTATTAAGACGGATCTGCAAAGCAACTGAATGTGGATTAAAGGAGATCTGACTCAATGCACAGTACATGTCCGTACGTGATGATTTTATAAAGAGAAGCTGGAGCTCAGCGCAAGTTTTTAAGCTCAGAACCCAAAGAACAAAACATTCTGAGTAAGGGAGGTTTTCACTGGATTCACAAAGACTTCCAGGTAACTCACTGGTGTTCTGGAGGGAGACACAGGATCAGAATAGTTTCCCACAGACAAGACGAATCTAAAAGACAGAACACGCTGTAGCTGCATCGTCTCGTCGTGTCGGAGGTTTAACGCCAGAAGGATAAATGTGAGTGGTGTTTGCTCATCCAGCCTGAAACCCCAGCAGGGAGTCCTGCGCTGGATCTTGACGTGAGGCTTTGACAAAACGAGGATCATGGTTGGAACAAGCTCGGCTGCTTCATCCTGACATCTGAGCCCAGACTCAGCTGGGAGCCGGAGACGGGGAAAGACTTTCACCACCTGGGAAACTAAACAGGAGCTTTAGAGGCAGAACACGGCTCGGCTGATGAGTTAATGCTGCTCACGTCTATACACGTCTATTCCCGTAACTACCTCTTATTTAAGCCTGCAAACTGGATGTAGATGCGTCTGACGGCTTGTGCTCGGCCTCGCCTGGCTTCCCTTCAGCAATGGAACTCAAATCAAGATGAGAAAATGCAGTAATTAGCAGTGGGAGTCACATCATCCTGCCGTGGGTTCAGCCGTCGTCTCACTCCAGCGCTTCCTCCAGTCCAGCTCTCTGTCACGTTTCCCCGCCAGCTGTTTTGACCGCGACAGGCGCCGAATGATCCCAGCTGTTTGCGGGAGGAAATCGATGAATAAATAAACCTCTCCGTCTCATTTCCATCTCCTGCTGCTGCGAACGCTCGGCCTCCTCCAGTCGCTCTCAGAGGAGCACTTTCTCCTTTCAGTTCATTTACTCAGCAAATGAGGCCCTGAGATTCCACCGATACTTGATAGATGCTGGTGTTTCATATCAGAGCTCGATGCTCCATCATGACACTGGACAGAAATCAAAATGTAATCATGTAGCTCATGGTCGAGGATTGTGTACAACTAATTATAATATTGTGTTGTCCTATGATATTACAAATGCAGCAGAGTGACATGACAGTTTTATATTAGTCGAGCACATTGTGATAAATGACTGAATCGCAGTAATTGTCAATTAGTTATCTTCAAAAACTGTAAATGAAGATGAACGACATGATTGACATGAAATCTGAAAGTACAAACACCTGAAATATCTACTTACAAACAGAAACACAGTATTTGTACTTCCTTACTTCCCACTTCCTCTGCCTCCATTTGGATTTTCCCCTTTTTCACTTCCTTTCATTTACTCATAGAATCATTTGAATATTTCCAACATCACATTTTCATCAGTAGAATCTAATTGAGTCACCTCTGTCTTCGTGCCAGGTGCTAATAGCAGTCTTCATGTTTAAATGTGTGTTTCTCCCCCTCTGGCAACACCGACAATTATCAGTGATGTTGCAACAATTACGCTGGAATAGTCTTTAAAGAAAAAAGAACGACGGTGCCACAGTAATCACTTTATTAATGAATTGGATTTAAAAGAGGAACAAACTTTAATTGGAGCCTGCTCTGGTTTCTGAGTGTGGATTGAATTGAGTATTAGTTTGACACTGTGAGAGGAGGTGTGTTGTGCGTTGGCTGCAGGAGACGTTCAGTGTTCGGAGCCCATTAGGTTCCTCTGTCCGTCTGACACGTCGTCATTCTGCTGATCCATCCAGTCCTGCTTTTCTCATGCAAACGACAAGCTCCCACTCGGAGCCTGTATCACAGTCTGCCTCTCACCCGTCTCCCTTCTTCTCCCTCCATCCACCCGTCTGTCTGTCACAATGCCTTCTCTCTTCTCCGCCCGTCTCCCACCTCTTCCTCCGCCTGTCCGGCCTTTTTCCTTTCTGCTTCACTCGAGTCTCTCTGCATGTTCCCGTCGCTCCTCTGTTCTTGTCAGGTGGAATATCGGTGCATTATTAATGATTCAGAAGTCCTTTCTGTATTTATCCATCCATCCGTTCTCCTTATAGTGAAGCCGCCGTCCACAGCGGCCTCACGTCAAGCTTGAACAGTGGAGCAGAAGAACAGATGTGCTGTGCAGCCTGAGCGACTTTCCTCTTCACCTGTTTTACACACACACACAGACACACACACACACACACTGACACACACACTGACACACACACTGACACAGAGACAAATTGAGTTGGTTTCAGGTGTCGGAGCTGAAGTATCACGGATGAAACAAGACTCTCAATTTACTTTATACTTAGTTTCCTGCTTTGTGGAACAGGATTGTCCCTCAATCCTGTATCCTGTTATTTTAATTAGAGTTTAATCAATTTTGATATCAATATGTCAGCCGTTAAACCAAATATACAGAACCTGAATTAAGAATATAAATGTCATTAAATTTCACATTTTTTCCGCGTCAATTATTCTGCAAAATAAGAGTTTTCATATCTGTGAATAAATTACTGGTTCACAAGTTGCCCATGTTTTTCTGATAATTTATTCATAATGTCCTGAAAATAAATGCTATTTAATTATAGGGAAAACAGAGACAGACATAAATTAGAAGGCTGCAATTAATGAATTCCAATTAATTGCCAAGAACCCAGAGGCATGTTTTAATCAGTGCATATTTGATTTGCTGAACATGCCATAAAGTTTCAGGCCGATTTAAGTCAATATGAAGTTGAATAAGCAGCAAATGGTCCCGAAATGACTCAGTCGTCTTTCTCCAGTGACACAGAGGTTCAGTCACTTCACCTCAGCCAGAGTGTGTTTGTATTTGAGGGTTTTTTCTCATTTACTGACAGTCACAAATTACTGCAAATTAAAATGACTTTGCTATATTGGAAAACACGTCTTCTGTCACTGAGGATAATTGGGTTTTTATGGAAATGCATGAGTTATCTTCATTCTATAATTATATCTCAAATAGTTTGAAAGTTCTAGGAGAAAACACGAGCAGCCCAGTTCAACCAGTCACATTAAATTGATTCAACTTGGATTTTGGGGTATGAAGACAGTCACAAAAACAGACATGTCAAACAGGCAGTTTTACAAAACACAACAATATGAAAACAAGGTTAAACACGAGGGTCGTGAGGCTGTAGCAGCAAGATAAGAACACACTGGGTTTATATACTGAGGCCTGATGAGTAAAACAAGGAAACAGGTGAAGTTAAACTGTGGGACAGGCGTTGATCAGGTGGGGGGGCAAAGGAGGAGAGGACTGAGGGCATCTGGTGGACAGGTGAGGAACGACATGGTTAATGGAAGAGCTGCTGCTGGTGTTGCAGGTATTTCAGCTCTCACAGGTGATTTGGCTACAAGTCTTAAAATGTTATGAATATCAGAGTAAAGCTGCTTCCACAACAGCCCGACTGCCCCCATCAGTTAATCTGACCAATCAATAATCAATAATCCAATAGGAGGCGTGTTGGTGAAAAGCTTCCCTGCAGAATTCATCTGTGAATTCACCTCCTCTTCCTCTGAGACACGTTGACGGGACTAGAACATCCAGCGATGACGAACCTCGATCAATTTCTAAATCACAGAGGAGTCAGGAGAGGAGCAGGAATTAGAGAAGGGGAGTGGAGGAGAAGAGGAGACGGAGCGTGTGACAGCGTAACTACAGCAGTGAAATGAACAGACTGTAGTACCACAGCAACGCACCCTCCAACACAGTACACATATATACATCTGAGTGGCCTAAAAAGTGTAAAAAATATATTTAAAGTTCAGCTGTACAGCCCAATAAAAACAGTTTAAGCAGAAGATGCAGCGCAGCTCTCAGCGTTTTGAGCAGTCTATAAAAATAAGGCTCATAGTATTGGTAATGGCTGAGGTATCAGTCTTCCACTGGCAGCTGGTTGTAAAGGGCCGGGTGAAATTGGATGTACAGCCTGAATGATAACATTCACAAATGAGAAGCAATTAAAATGCTGGTTTATTTTATAGCCGGGTAATGACCTATACGTTGCCACTGGCAACTGTCTCACTGTCTCTGGATTGGTAAAGCCCGAAGGCGAGCGTGGCCCTGTAATTGGCTGTCAGAGCCGTGATGTCACACTCCCCACCGTTATTAACTGTAATTGCGTCTTTCGGTGGCTGGTAAGAGTCGGTTTGTTGATCGACGCCGTGAGTGGGAGAGAAACCGGGGGTGATATCTTTGATTTAAAGTGACAGCCGTGACAGAAAGTGTTTAGAACGTCAGCCACAGGTTCACCTCTGTTTCAATTAGACGCACCGGGGCGGGCGCAGTAAACGGCTGGAACATCTCTCAGCCTCTGAGTTGTTTCTCTCTCATCTCTTTTCCTCTTCAGCCTCATCTTCGTGAGGAAAAGGTCAGAGTGTCGACTCTCGTCCTCTCAGCTGTCGCTGGACACGTCTGTTAGTCAAGTGCTTATTAGCTTTGGCCTTTAGCGCTTTAAAGATCAGGCTCCACCAGTGGAAGCCGACAGCGAGCGTTTCTCCTCCACCTGCCAACACTCGGTGTCTGATAACAAAATAAAGGACGCAACTGAAAACACTTCATTTTCCAGTTGCACTTCGTCGGCTCAGGATGAAAAGAAACAACTGCTACCTGAACAACACAGATGAAGAGCGAAGAGAGATTTAACCACAAGCGTAATGTCAAACCTAATATTGATCTGAAGGGCGATTACTGCAGGTGCTTGTGTAACAACGCCGAACTTCTGCTGCAGTGAAACTAATATTTTACCCTGAAACGTGAACCTTTTGTTGCCTTGAGTTTTATTTATCTGTTTGCATTTTTCTTCGGACATGTTACAAAGGAAACGCGGGAAAACAGGAGCTGCTGTGACGTGCTGGTTATAAGTTTATTATTTATTTGCATCGCTGTTGATTGGCTTTGGTCTGATTCAACGATAGTTTCCCGAAAACCTGCTCCCTCCTGGTTTAAAGACGATTTCCCCATGTGAGGTCTTTGGGATTAAAGTATAAAGTAAAACTAAGTGTGAGAAGAAGAGTCAGGCTCATTCGGTGACTGGATGTTTGCAGACGTTGTACGTGAGGATCTTGGTGAAGAGGATTCTGAGCTTGAAGGTGAAACAGAAGAACAGAAGCTGCTTCACCTGCAGGGATCACTGCTTCGTTGCAGCCGTGAGGTGTGAGCTGTTTGTGTGACTGCTGGACCACACGACTCCACAACATCTGACAGCTGCTGTACTGTGATGGATTTGTGTGGAGACGGCTGTGACTTCAGCCTCTGCAGCGAAATCCAAACAACCCCAACAGCGTCCTGCGGAGCCGGGGGATAAAATCTGCCTGTTTAAAAATGTAGTTTTATGCTAGTGAGACTTAAGCTGCACAGAAACAGGCGGATAAGTATTTACACTGTTTGTCTGTTTGTTTTTAAAGCTTCACAGGAGCTTATCGACTTCCAATGTTTGTGTCTGTCTCTCTGTGTGTGTGTGTGTGTGTGTGTGTGTGTCTGCTCAGTGGGATATTGGTGAGCAGCCAGCTTCTTCAGTAACATCCATCTGGTGTTTGGTCTGACGAAGCACTTTCCTACACACACACAGAAAAGACACACACACACACACACACACACACACACACACACACACACACACACACACACACACACACACACACACACACACACACACACAGAAAGCATAGGGAGCTTCGGACACAGTAAATCAGGTGGTGATAATTCATACTTATCAGACTTTATTCAAAGTATTTAAATATTTGGTGGATAATACACATTTCTGCTCATGTGTGCAACTAGCTAATCCAACACTAAACAGTACTTTACACAGGAAATACTACCAACTGCACTTTAATTTAAATTCATCAACATATTTTTTATTTTTTATTTTCTCGACCTACTTACTCTGAATAGAACCGATCGATATGTCACAACCCTGCTCTTTAATGTTGATGTGCAACATGGGAAAGGAACCTGCAGGGGGGCAGTAAAACAAATCAATGCGTGGCACCACAATCTCTTATTGATTATATTTTATATGGCAAAGGGCTCAGACTTGCAAGCAGATTGTAAAACCAATAAATCATGCCGCAGTCCTCAGAGCAATGCTATATTTGGAGAAGGATGAAAATGGTCTGGCATTCTCTGCAACTAATCAATGCATCGTACTGCAATCCCTTATTGATGATGTGGGAAATGTAATAACACACAATAATACCATTAGTGCGTTTGGTACAAGACGTCGAGGCCAAAGAGGTTTGTTCAGGAAGGAGAGTGTCAGGATTTGAGTGAGGAAAATGTTGCAGTGATTGAAATCATAGAAATAAAAGAATAACAAAGGCAACAAATGTACTAAAAAACACTTGGAGGCCACATGTCGCAGTCGCCCCACAACATTACGTTAAAAGTCACTTACTGGTCACATATGGTGCATTTGTGAGCCAGAAGAAAGCGAAGGTGAGATACTCTTTTCATCCAGAATGTCTGCTGAACAAAACAACATTTGCTCAGAGGAGAACAGACTCTAAAGACAAATGACAAAGAGGCATGAGAAGCTGTGGAGGCTGCAGGTTTTGTAAATTGGAAAATCGTGGAGTCTTGGCAGAGGTTTGCTTTCTTTTTCAGCGTCTCTCTTTTCATCTATCAAGACGAATGAACTCGTGCCAACATGTAGCTACTGTGTCTAAAGCGGCTATTAGGGAGAATTCTGCGTAACGCACAGCGGCCGCCTGACTGCTCGAGGGTCTTTCAATTCAATTTTCTACGTTAGAAAACTCCTGCGGTGTCCTGGAATGAAGCCAATCGGCCGGTTCAAGCGTCGGAGAACTGGAATGGGTCTTAAACTCCTGTATGTGATTCAGAAAATGGGCTTTATTACAACGTGATGTCAGTAAAGACTTAAAGGTTGTTCAGTCGGCAGGTAAACACACACACACACACACACACACACACACACACACACACACACACACACACACACACACACACACACACACACACACACACACACACACACACACACACACAAGGTGCCAACAAGAACTGACTGAAATATACTAAATCCTTTCTTTATTTGTCTCTGTGTGCAGGAGCCGGAGGTTGGTCCCCTCTCACCTCAGACAGGTACCAGTGGCTGGAGGTCGACCTCGGGGAGCGGACCAGGATCACCGCCGTCGCCACCCAGGGCCGATACGGCAGCTCCGATTGGCTGACGTCGTACCTGCTGATGTTCAGCGACACGGGACACAACTGGAAGCAGTACCGTCAGGAGGACAGCCTCGGGGTGAGTCCATGCTGGAGGACACGTCACCAAAATGGAAAAAAAAAACCAAATCTGATTATTCCAGTGACAGAATTAAGAAATCGACTTTCTGCCGATGAAGCCAGTTTTTGTCGGAAGCTTCTGCTCGACGTCGCCTGATGAGCTGAAGCAGTTGTTTCCCTGACATGGATGAATATGCTGCCTTTCTAAATTCATTCTGTGTCACTTAGTGCTGTCGTCCGTCTGAACACGGTCTAATAAAGGAGATGTTCAACGACAGCAGACGAAGAAGCACAGAGACGTCAGATCCAGTTCCTCTGTAAAGCAGTAAATCACACATCTGTCGTTTCATCTATATTTATTTTTAACAAGCAAAAACAATTTCCAATGTGTTCAGGAAATGAAACTTAAAAGAATATATATGACAGTTATTTAGCTTCAACTATATTCATATATTCTCACCTGTGTCTTGTAGGAAGTATTTATCCTCACTATAACCTAGTACAACTACTAAAGCTGTAGAAGTACGTGTGCGTTTTATTAACACTAAACAAAACGTGTTTTTCTCAATCATCGAAACGTAATTATATTACAGACCATTCATGTAGTATCACTTTAAATTTAGTATATTGTCCCTAAATTTTCCTCGGGATCAATAAATATCTATCTATCTATCTATCTATCTATCTATCTATCTATCTATCTATCTATCTGTGTGTCTGTCTGTCTGTCTGTCTCTGTGTCTGTCTCTCTGTCTGTCTGTCTGTCTCTCTCTCTCTCTCTCTCTCTCTCTCTCTCTCTCTCTCTCTCTAAGTCTCTTCCTCGAAATTCAGAAAAATGTCTCTGCAAGATCCAAGGAAGTTAAAAACTATATCGACTTTGTATAAATTTGGTAATAAATGTGATATTGAAATATAACTCAGGATTAATGTATCACATCTAAGAAAACTCATATAATTTAGTTCACAGCTCAAAAACCCATTTTCTCAGGAAGAGATTAAAAGTATGACTCATGTTCGAAGATCATTCCTGTCAGCAGAGTTTAACAGATAAAAACAGAGTAAAGAAAGAAAATTGCATTTCATAACTATTACACACAGATAGAACAGCAGCACCTCAGGTATCGGGGGATAAACGTAAGAAGGAACAGCACTCAGGTTCATTACAGCTCATTTGCCTGGACTATTACCCTCGTGTTGACAGTGCACATGGTGGTTAGTGGCTGTGGCCTGCAGGGATCAGTCTGTCCTGCAGAGATAATCACAGTCATAAGGAGCCTTTGACACCTCATTAATAATGGATGAGCTCTGCTGACTGCGTGGACCTGTTGCCAAAACACTTAAGCTGCTGTTGATGGACACGGAGCGGCACGGGGATGCAGCCGAGCGGCGCTTTTCTGGCCCAGACAATGCGAGCGGTGCAGTCTGGAGCGGTGTCGGATGCTGGAATCAATAGTGTGTACAGTGTGTGTCTGTGTGTGTGTGTGTCTGTGTGTGTGGTATTCAAAGTTGTGCTTTTTTTTGTTGTTGTGGAGGAAAACTGGCGAGCACACACCCCAGGATATGTAGATTGAGTTTCTTACCTGCAAATCCTGCAGCAAATCGAGTCACGCAACCAACATGGACAGACTTATTAACGTGACTCTTCACATTCGCTACAGAGGCTCAGAGAAGAGCTTTTGATTAGACGCCGAACGGAGGAAACGTCCTCGTGTGGAGAGAATCCAGTTAATCTCAGCACTGAGGATCTTCTCTGTGAGAGCACAGAGCGGCTTCTCGCAGCTTAAAAGAAACATGTTGATCTGACACTCGACATAAACCGCGCTCGATCCCAGTCTCATTTCAAAGTGTCTCTGAACTTCTGTGAATTAGCCGGGCCCCGGCTTAGAGAGGCTGTCGGAGAGGAAAGCTAATGGTGGAGCTGCCGGATTCACCACAACACGTCGACCTACTGGGCTCCGGCTTTCACCTTCCACTCAGCTGAAGGCCAGAGGGCGGAGGTTTTCCATTTCTTCTCATCTCTTTCTGTAAAACTTTGAAAGGAAAAGAGCTTTAATGTAAGAGGATGATTTAAAGTCATTTCGTCCTCTTTCTATCTCATGATTTCAGTGTTTCCTGTAAACGCTGGAAATTGGACTAAAATAAAATAACAGGAGTTTGTCACCGGCTCATGTTAAAAGATTTTTTCCTTTGCATAGAAAACATCCAATAACAACATGGCCAACAACTCACACTGTCAACTATAGACTGTTTATAAAGATGGATGACATGACAGCTCCCCAAAAGTGGAGCCAGGGAATCTTGGTTGCCCCCTGGTGGCTGTCTGCAGTATAGACTGCGCAGACTCCAATTGTGCAAGATGGCGACGGATATTTTAGCTTAATTTCTACCCAGTGGGTGGAAGTGGAGATTTACCATCTTCCTACAGTTTGAGAAAGTCGAACCATGTTTCAGAAAGTAAATCAGATCCTGTTCTCTGATTCTCTTCTAATTCGTCATCTGAGGAAAAACTGTGCAGCTGCTTCGCCTATACAAAATCTGACCTATGAATCTAATTGAAAACTCAGCTGTAAACAAACCACCCACACACAATCTGAAGTCGTCTCACAAAGTCAAAACAAGTATTTTAGGATCATCTCTGTGTCTGCTGCTGTTTGTGTCATTTGTGCGTCTTTCATTACATTTCATCAGCCCCCGTTGTGCTGTAAGAATGACAAAAGCTTTCAACACACAAAGACAAACTTACCCACATGAAACACGCAATTATTAAAGGTGACACACAACACAGCATCTCTCTGCGGCGCCGCTCGCTCACGATTCCAGAGGAATTAACAAGTTAATTATTCGTCTAAGCTTGTATTCAGCAGCGGGGGAGCCAGTTAACCTGCGTGTCAACTTCAAGGGAGGGATGTAATTAGGGTGGATGGCCAGATGGGAGAGACGGAGGGAGAACGCTCCATCAGGCAATCAGCCCAGTCAGAGACACACTCACCATCAGCTTTATGATCATTCTGCAGATCTGGTGAACAGACGGTTTAGTGCTCATCTCAGTACAACAGCATATAAACATAATCGGGCATTTATGGCCACACAACGTCAATCTGTCATGTGGTTGGTTTCACCACTTTGGTCGTGGCTGACGAATCGAGAACAATCACTGGACGGGACTTCATAGACATTTATCGTCCCCAGAGGATGAAGAAGGTGTGATCGCTGTAACTTCTGTGATATCTTCATCAATCCTCTAACATCTGGATTGATTGAGCATCATTTCTGTTTCTATCACCACTAACATGTATAAAGTTATGATGAGTTTAGGGTGTGTTGGAGAGTTTCCTCTCTGAAAGAAATGTGGACTAAACTTTTGACTAATCTGCTGCTTTCTTTGGTTGAATTTAAAGCTTGAATCAAGTCAAGTCAGAAATGTCAGCACTCATTCAATCTACATCTGGATGTGATAAATCATTTCTAGATTGTAACTTTAAACTGTGAAGTAAAGAACTTCGAGCTAACTCCTGATCAGATGGACGACGGGGTCAAGTCCCACCCTCTGGTCGACATTTCAGCATTTTCTCCACACACAAGAAATTAACCTTATTCCACTGAATTGCATAATTCACACAATACTTTGTAGTTTTGTCGAGTTTGTTGTGTGTGTAGAGAGCAAAGGCTGTGACGAATAGTGACGCAGCATCGGTTAGTGTTGTCGTAGTGAGAATGTTTAAGTAGGTTATCGCCTCACAGAGCCACTTGCTTGGCGGTCGACTCTTTATCTTATTACATTGACGACTATGCATTTGTAAAGCTGTAGAATAAAGTCCTCGGTTAAAACGTCCTCCTCCTCGTCTGTGTGTTTTCAGTCTTTCCCAGGGAACAGTAACGCCGACAGTGTGGTCCAGTACAAGCTGCAGCAGCCGGCGATCGCTCGCTTCCTCCGCCTCCTCCCTCTGGACTGGAACCTCAGCGGGCGGATCGGACTCCGGCTGGAGACCCAAGGGTGTCCGTACAGTGAGTCTCCTCTTCTCTATCACAAGGAGCCGCTCACTTTCAGATTATCTGCATCACTATGGCAACCTGCTCTCAACTCATAATCAGGAGGCTGGAGGTATTTCATAGTGAACTCATTATTAAAAATTATATATGCAGTACATTAAGAATTTAATTTACAAAATAAGATACGAGCAGAAACATCGACCTGAGGTATTATACACGTGTGAAGTGTAACGAGGGAGCTGTTGAATTAATGTAATAAGAGGGATTGCTGATGAGGCAACTTTTATAAGAGCCTGGCAGGACCTCTTTAAAATGAGTGTCAGATTTAAGTTATTACATTATTGATATAGTTAAGGTTTGTAATTTGTCAATATGACTAATTCACTGTCAATAAAACATTTCTTTTGTCTACAACTTTAATTAATTTGCATGTAGCCTGTATTGGTTTCTCATAAAGTTTTGCATATTGATTGATTAAGATATTAACTTGAAATGTACCTTTAATTCAACAGGGACCAAACATTGATGTTATCATCATAGCCGTACTAATGCATGTTGTTGATGTGTGTGTGTGTGTGTGTGTGTGTGTGTGTGTGTGTGTGTGTGTGTGTGTGTGTGTGTGTGTGTGTGTCTTCATCTGGTAGACCTTTAATTAGTTAAAAAATAAACTCACATCACCGTGGTTTCATGCACAGAAACATATGTCTAACTCATTCACCCTTTTTAATGTTAACAGCTTTTTAGTCTCACTGCTGCTCCTCCTGGAGAAATGACTGTTGCACCTTCTGCTAATGTTTTTCTTACACATACCATATATATATCACTTGTTTGAAAGTGTGTGGTTTTGTGTGTTAGGCTCTGTGTTAATTTGAATCGATGTTTAATTCAGTTGCTGCTGTTTAAGGATTCAGAGTTTCTTTGTGATCATGGTCTGTGACAGACTGACAGCTCCATGTAACACACACTGATACATGTCCCTAAAGTCCTGCTGGCTCTCTCCACGTTGTGTCTCCAGCCTCGGACGTGGTGAGCTTTGCCGGGGGCAGCAGTGGTCTGGTGTTCAGGGTCAGTCCCGGCCCCAGGAGGACGTCCAGAGACATCATCTCTCTGAAGTTCAAAACCCTGAAGAATTCTGGGACCCTGCTCCATGGAGAGGGACGACAAGGACTCAGCTTCAGTCTGGAGCTGGTGAGAGGAAAACTGCAGCTGCTGCTCCGACAAGGTACAGCACGCCAGATCCTGACGGTCACTGGAGTCTGTCCCTGTCTCGAAATGATTTCTTACATTTGCTGCTGTTCGGTTCTGCTGTTAAATTGGTTCTAAAACATCTGTATCAGCTCAAGGACAAAATAAAACCCTGATATCTGATAAGTCTAGATGAGTTCTGGCTGCACGCTGCCACGTGATTGGTTTAAATCCTGGCTCTGGCTCTGCTGCATCTCTATCTAGTTACAGCAGTGATGGATGGTTCCAGTTTACTGAAGCATGTGTTGGGGCCGGACTCTGCGGGACTAGATACATGGCTTAGGTGTGTGTGTGTGTGTGTGTGTGTGTGTGTGTGTGTGTGTGTGTGTGTGTGTGTGTGTGTGTGTGTGTGTGTGTGTGTGTGTGTGTGTGTGTGTGTGTGTGTGTGTGTGTGTGTGTGTGTGTGTGTGTGTGTGTGTGTGTGTGTGCGTGTGTATGCGTTTAATGGTGGAAAACCAGAGGCTGTCAGGTTGCCATGCTGAATCATCACCATATGGCCACATAGCTCAACTCTGATCAGGGATCCATCCATCCATCCATCCATCCACCTCCATCCATCCATCCATCCATCGATGCGTCCATCTCACTGCGTCTTCCTCCACCTCATTTAACATCTCACATTTCCTCCCTCCTGTTTTGAAATGAAAGAGGGATTTAAATCACACCTGAGAGATTTAAATCCCTCTTTCATTTGAAAATGCGTCACAAAGAGATTCAGCTTCAGAGACCTGATGTCTTTGTTGTACCACGAAGAAAAGACCCTGCCATGTTATAAAGTAAGAAATGTTTCATCTTCTCTTATAAAACCGGAGCCGCCACGAGGAGAAGCTGCAGCTCAGCGAAGAGACGATTGAACATTCGGAGAGAGACCGACACTGAAAACTCCCTCTTTGTATTTCTGTCCGTTTCTCCATCTTCTCTTTTATTGTCGCCCATCATTTTGTTTATTTCATATCAGAAGTGGCTTTTTGCTTTTTACAGCCTCCTCCTCTTCATTCCATCTCATCATTTCACTTTTCTCCTGTGACACTGTTGTGTGATTTGGCCTCTCAATGCTTCTCCACTCCTGGACCATTTTCTTCTCATTTTTTCACGGTCAGTTACCTTTTATCCTTTTCTCTCTTATTATTTCTTTCTCTTCCTCCCTTCCACTCTCTCTCTCTTTTTCCTCGACATTGGCTTTTTAGGTTGCAGGTTGTGTAATTGAACTCGTCTGCTGTGTGCATTGACCCTGAGCCCGTGCATGGTTCTGCTCTGTGAACACATCCAGGCTGGAACAGATGCGTTTTGCCTTATGGGGCAACTCTGAATGACAGAAACAGAAACTCTGTCGTGGAAAACACAGATAGATAGAAAACCGATTGTAGATTAAATTGTTTTCAGTCGGTTCTAAACTCTTTGTGCGACGTCTTGTCTTCATCTGATCCGAGCTGCTGTAGAGATCTGCTGCTGTCAGCTGACGTACTGGTTTGTGGCTCAGCTTGACTTTGTGACTCAATTTCATTTCATCCATTAAATTCATTTCTTTTATTCCATTTGCTTCAGTTGTGCATCGACAAATCTGACCCTAATGATCTTTTCAGTGGTCGTTTAATATGATCCAAGCTCCTAGAGGCCACTCAGTCTGCAGAGTGTCTGGATTTGACTCGTCGACTTTATTGTAAAAACCCGGTGAACTTGTACTTAAGGCGAGAAAACGTGAACGAGGGTTTATTTGAACATACTCACAGTAACACAACATTTCAACACGGTCCATCAACACATTAACACTCTGATACTTGGTCTTGTTTATATCTTTATTTACACATCTTTTGCCATGTCACTAAACTGCAGGAGATTCTGCAAATACAACCGTAAAAACCTAAAAATACATTTTACTGAACCTCTGAAATACCTTCAACTGCAAACACAAAATCAGGCAGAGGCCTTTTTTATCTTCTAATGACAAACCATCAGGTCCCGTTACCACGGCTGCACGGTGAGACGCAGACCCTAAGAAAGAGGAGACCAGACACGGTGGGAATCAGTTGTGCATCAGTGGGCTTTTCCAAACCGTGTTTACAGTGAGGAAATGATGTTTGCAGCTGATTACAGCAGCTCCTGATAAAGGCCGGCACTGTTTTCCTGTGTAATCAGATTTGGCGAGCAGCTGTAATGAGATTGTAATGATGCAGTGTTACTGTGCAGGAGGAAAGCAGATTGTCGAGCGGAGGCTGCGAGACGGAGTCAAACCAATCCCGTCTGATCCTCCCTCACATTAAATACAACGTTGTCCTCATTAGCAGATTTTTATTCCTTATTTATTGAGAGGATTCGCTGAACGTGCTCGTTCTTGTTCGGCAGCAGAATACCTCATATTCTCAAGCATCCTCAAGCACAGTCTGGATTCACTGAGGAGCTGCGACATGGAAATATATATCGTGCACCTCGTGCTACGAAGATGAAACATGTTTTGATTTGTGCGACCTCGTGACCTCTCCTCTGTGCCAGTATCACGCTGATCTTTACATTTTTCATATCTGCTGACCCGCGGCGTGTTAATATTTTCTGTGCACATTCACGATCCCGTCAGGAAGTGACCTATTGATTTTTTATACGACCCCCATTTCAATTCATGTTGCAGTCTTGCTCAAGGACTCAATGACAGTGGGTTTTACACATGGGAACGGTGCTGTTCTGAATTCCACAACGCACCATCATTTTCCCTTTTTGGTTCAAGAACTGAAATAACAACACATGCAAATATGGAAACACGCTTCAAAGAGGGAAAACGACACCAGGAATGTTCCAGGGGACCAAACCTGACTGAAGTTTAATGCTTTGTGAAGTTATTGAAGTCTGCTCCTCGTCAGTGGTGACGGAAATTGATCAAATTGATGAAGACGTTTTCTGAGTTTGCAGTGCGTTGAGCTCTCTTGGCCACCGTACGATTCAATACCAGAAAGATGAGACACATTAGAGAGAGGAGTATGTTGCTGTTACACCAACAGCTGCACAACAAAATGCCTCTGGACACATCTGGATAGACCAACAACCAGTCAGAGCAACGACACATGTGACGTAGCACAGAAAATATAAATCAAAAGGCTTTAAAGGTTGTAAAAAGGCTCATAGGAATCATCGCTTCTTAAAAAGAAGATTCTGCTGGAAAGAGGGAAACCACAGAGGGAAATAAAGATGACCCAGAAACGAGAGGGAGCACTCTAAATATTATTTTCATTTCATTCTGTGTGTGTTTGCCCTTTGATCCCTCGCATTGATTCCTGCTCTTTTCAGCAAGAAATCAAATCATCCGTCAAATGAGACTCTCGCTCATGGAGTCCTCTCCCTCTCGTCGCCACCTCCATCAACACAGTAACCGTTGCATTGATCGGTGACAATGGATTGATGGAGTGTGTTTTTAAACCTTGTCATGTCTCCTCTTGAATTTATTTCACTGTTTCTTGTCATTCACCCACAAAAAAATCCTCTTTTTCATGAAGTCCGCGTTCGAAACAAACCCGAGCTGAACTATCAGAGATGCATTTGTCCATCGTCTTCCAGACTGACTCTGTGAAGCCGGGATTGTCTCTCCCTGTAGAACGTCTGATACATTTTTAATGACTCACTGTATTCACCTCTTTCTACTCGTCAGCAGAGACACAGAGTTTCTCTCACCGGTTCTTTTGGGGGGGGAGCAGAAGCGTATCCACTAAATCGGACCTGCTGGTGCTCATCTATCATTAATGATGTCGCACCATGTTCCCTCTGTGGTTTTTTCAGATCAGGCTTTATCACAACTCGAGTACGCAGACACACAGAAGTTTCTATTGAGACGAGACCTCGCTGTGATCCTCTCTGTGGGATTCTGACAAAAATCTGAATATTCACAACAGTGGAGAAGCTTTATTTGGTCTGTTGCTCGCTTCTCTTAGCTCTGGTCAAAGAACGGAAACAAAGCTTTGTCTCGTTTTTATTCCCTTGTCTCCTCCTCTGTTCGCTGTGTTTCAGGCGGAGCTTCATCCACGGAGCCGCGGCGTCTTGCCTCCCTCGGCAGCCTGCTGGACGATCAGCACTGGCACCATGTCGTACTGGAGAGAGGCGGCGCTCACCTCAACCTCACTGTGGACAGACACACACAGAGGGTTCAAATCCCTGCAGAGTTCGTCCACTGGGACATCGAACAGGTGTCGTGAATACAGCAGAATACACAGAGTCTCAATGCACATACAGGACGAGCGTAAAACGTGCAAAACTACTGTAGATCCATATTAAAAGTAGATATTTTACTTGTATTTACGTGTAACCGTCTGTGTTTCTGTGCCCATGCAGCTGATGTTAGGGACGGTCCAGAGCCTGAGTTCTCAGAAACCACTCGTCTCCGAGAAGAACTTCAGCGGCTGCCTGGAAAACCTGCTGCACAACGGACTCAACCTGATAGAACGAGCGAAGCACAACAACCAGCAAGTTACTCTCATGGTGAGTTCACTCAGCTAAACACCAAACCATTCAAGGATCCTGGGAACTGGGCTTGATGGGCCAACTATAACATAAACAATGTTTAAATATGTTTAGACCATTTTTGGTCGTGTAATTTGTTTGATCTGATTAGAATCTGTAGATAATGTTCACTAACCTTCACCTCAAGATAAAATAATAACAGTTATGAAAGTAATAAAGGCCTTTATCCACACTCCATCACGAGAAGGTGTTGAACCAGGGTGTTTATATTGATGCAGGTGATGCAGTGTGTGTTTAAACGTCGTGTACAGAACAGCAGCTTTGTGTTTTTAAAGTTAGAAGTGCTGTAATAAGGCTTCAGGCTGCTCTGCTCCTTACATGAGAAAATATATCTTCAATCACTGGAGAAGCTGGAAATAAGATCTGCAGAGCTGCCTCCGAATGTTGTCCTCCATTAAATCCCTGTCGGTCATTCAAACCCTGAGAGAGCGTTTTGTTCGTGACTCTCTCATTAGAACCAAACACATTAGAACCAAACACACACCAGGACAGTTCAACACAGAGTTTCTGTTGTTTTCTCATTGATCGCTCCCCCGTGTCTCCCACCGAGATTTAGTTTCAGTGGTGAAGTATTGGTTCACCACTGACATCTGTACGCTGCCTCATGAGCCGCTGGCTGGTTAATGAAGCCAGGACAAAGTACTGCAGAAAGTTAGACCCTCGCTAATGCCTCCTTATCTCGGCCATTAGGACCTTCACGTGTTTCTAAATCCACACTGAGTGCATCGTGTAGAGACTCTACAGGGAGAGATAAATGCTCTCTGCTTACAGTGACGGTCCAAACTGCAGGAAAAAAAAACATAAAGTGTCAGGAAAGAGGAACACAGATTCACACGCATGGCTGAGGATGGTAATTAGAATGGTGCTGCGGCTCTTTAAGGGGCTTTCTGCAAAGTTAGGACCCAATGTGCTGCAGAGATAAGACGGTGTTTCATGTGAGAGGAGCATTAATACAAAGAAAACTAGAAGGGCACTCAGAGAGCACATTACTCCACCAGGGCTGATTGGCCACTTAAGCATCATCACCACCACCAGATCAGATACGTGCACACAGAAAGGTTCTGCAAACATTAAATGCAGGAAAAGATCTGTATAGTGCAACTTAAAATAAGATCCCGCACAAGAAATACGTCATTTGATTCGCAAAATCCAAATCATTATTCAGATCTGCATCAAATTTCACTATGTGGATATTAGCACTTCGCACACGCCGTATTTATTTCATAAAGATCTCTTTATCATTTCTTGAGAAATTCACAAACAGAACAGTCCTATTTAATAAAAGAAATCCTGGATAATACAGATCTACACCAACATTTTATGGGTTCTTCCCTGATCCATTCTGTGGAAATGCTTCCTGCAGTTGTTGCATGATCTTGCTTTTCAAACAAACAAATGGACGAGGGTGAAACCGAGGTCTCAGAGCGTGGATAGAGAAGGATCAGAGTTTTGCTGCTGGAGTCTTGAGGTTTTTAATTAAATTATTGTTTTGCTGCTGCAGCTTTAACCACGGACCTGGTGGAATCACCACCTTTAAAAACAACGCAGTGTATCAGAGACGTTGGGATGAAGGAGTTCTCAGCTCACTATCTGCTCTCCTCCTTTTATTTTCTGTCTTTATCTCTCTCCTACATCACGGGTGACTTTGGTATTTTCAGTTTGCCTCCTAATCATATCCCCGAGCCTTGCTGTTATCATTATGTTAATACCTGTGTCCTCTTTAAGGAGACTTGCTGATGAGATCACTGTGACATGAGGTCACATCGACACGCCCTCTGCAACTGATTAATATTCATGTTTTACCTTGTTTTATCTGTCTAGTCATCATTTTTCCTGTCACACCTCCGCCCCCCTCCTCTCTGCATCTCTCCCCATCTCAGGGCAATGTGACCTTTTCTTGTGCTGAGCCAGTTTCCGTCGCCGTGACGTTTCCCGGCCCCCAGAGCTTCCTCCAGTTGCCAGGGGCGATGGCGTCCTCTTCGGGGGGCGTGTCCGTGGGGTTCCAGTTTCGGACGTGGAACAAGGCGGGGCTCCTGCTCACCTTTGACCTCCCTCACGAAGGAGGAGCGGCCTGGCTGCACCTGAGTGAGGCCAGACTGCGGCTGCAGATCCAGAAGGCTGGCAGGGCGCTGCTGGAGCTCAGTGCAGGTCAGTCACCACGACGACCCTTCAGACGCCATTATCCCCGACACCCTCATCCACCTCTAACCACTGACAGTTAAAACTATCCCTTTAAGACGATTGCAACATGTAGATTATTTCCCTTTACCTCCTGTACTTTGCCAAAGCTCGGCTCACACATCCTTGTGGCAGAGCGCTGCAGTCGATGGCACAGTGTGATGACGGGGGTGTGTTCCGGGAACAAAGCATTGACAGGGAGAAAAATAGAGCCGATAATGAGATATTGATCTATTCGCTCAACTCAGAGCTTCACCAGGCTCAGACCTGCAAGTACATGGTGCAGGTCAATGACACAGAGGAGGCAGGAAGTGAAGTAACAATCCTGTTCTCCACTCATCAGCTCCTGATTTCAATCTATTTAGTCATTTTATGGTTTTATTCTTCTAAATATTGTTTTATTGTGAGAAAGACACGAAGAACAAGCAGTTTGGTGCATGTGTGGCTGTGGAGTGACCGGGTATCTAATTTGTTTTTTTACGACATCACTGCACATGCTTCTTCTTCTCCTTGGAACATCTGCTGCAGGTCTGAATGAACACGTGAAGACAAAATAATCTGATTTCAAGCCGTTTGTGTTAACGACCCTTTTGGTCCCAAGGTTCTGCTCTGAACGACGGCCAGTGGCACTCAGTGGAGCTCAACTCCAGAGGAGGACGTGTGACCATCGCTGTGGATAAAGAGGAAGGGGGCGTCGCTCACGCCAGCCCCTCATTTCTGGTCACGGCAGGAAGTCATCTCTTCTTTGGCGGTGAGAGCAAAATACACGGTATCGTTGTTAGCAGATAAAACAAAGAGGGAGCATTTAGCAACCACACTCACAAACTGATAAGTCTCTCTCTTCGGTTCCAGGTTGTCCTGCTGAAGACGACCGTCAGGAATGCAGAAACCCCTTCAACGTCTTCCAGGGCTGCATGCGTCTCTTCACGCTCCACAACCAACACGTGGATCTCATCACGGTGCAGCAAAAACATCTGGGCAACTACAGCAACCTGCACATCGACATGTGTGGAATCATCGACAGGTCGGTGTTCAAATGAACTCAGTGTGATGTCACCCTGCAGTCATGTCCTGCACGGAGACCTTCATCACCTCGGTGTTCAAACTGTCAGGATGAATAGAGCTTTTATACCTCGACACACAGATGGTTGATCATTTTCAAACCATTTTTTACAGTGAGTGTCTTGTAAGGATTTTGCTGGTCTTACAGATCATAAAGATTACTTTCACTCCACAAAGTAAGGGAATCTACCAGCAGTGGGATTTAAACCTATGAGGACTTTGAGTCTTGAGTCCACGACCTTAACCACTCAGCCATCCTGGTAATTGTCAGCATTCTTCCCTGCGACTCTAAATTCTGAATCCTGAGGTGTAAAACAAAGAATGATTTGATAGTTTTGAATCCCCAAGGACTTGAATCCATTGCAACTTAACTACGCGACGCCTTAACTACTCGGCCGTCCTGGTGACTGTAAGTGAAAAAAAGCATTTGCAAAGAAGAAATGTCCCTTTGTTACCTTCTCTGCTGTTGATCAGGTCGTGCACAGTGGATTTCTGGTGGGTTTTCACTGAAAGCAGCTGCCTGTCGTGGAAGGGAAACAATCCTGATGACAGTAACTCTAACAGGCGGAAATGAGCCCTTCTGCAAACACCAACTGCTGCCAGCTGTTAAACCTGTGGGTGGAAATATTCAGCTAGAGACAGAACAGATTCCAACCCAGCCATTCTGGATATGCTGCTTGTTGTGGGATGGAAACGAGGTTGATGACGTCAGTGAGAGTGAACTGCATCATTAAAGAAAAACAGAAAAGTAGTTTTAAAGTTCTGTAATATTTCAGTTTACCCGACACAAGCAAAACCTCTGAAATACACGTATCCATGTGATTCATTGTTACTGAAAATACATTAATTATAGCTGCTATATAAACTCATGATTAACATTACACTGAAATTAAACTGTTGGAGTTCCGACCTCATGATAAAGACCTTCAGTGTGATTCATCGCTGGATTTTAAGATGATTAATGAAAGTGCGAATCGTCGACGACGATCCAGCGTCGGCACAATAACGTCAACCTCGGGAGATAAGAGCGGCAGAGAGAGCCGATCCAATCGTGTGCCGTCCTGGTGTCTCGCCAAATAGCTGCAATTAATTAATGAGACAATTACACCAATTATAAACCCGCCTCGAGGGCACAGCGCGCACACACACACACACACACAGACACACACACACACACACACACACACACACACACACACACACACACACTGTATTGTAGGTAAATACGAGCAGACTTATTGAACCAGCCACTTGATATAGAGAATCCCCTCCAGTGGTTTTAATTAAACGTCTCATTTATTCTGAATTCATTAGATTATTATTCACTACAACACCGTTCAGGCACAGATCTGAGTGTTCGCAGGAAATAAAACAAAAACAAAAAAAAAAGAAAATCTGATTTCCAGGAAAGACAACAACAAAAAAAATCCCCAAATGTTCTCACTGTAGTTCTGCTGATTGAATTTCGGGCCCCTGGGATATATTGTGCTGTAAAGTCAGGTGGAAATGGACTCACCATCAATGTGTGGTGATTCTGTGTGTGTGTGTGTGTGTGTGTGTGTGTGTGTGTGTGTGTGTGTGTGTGTGTGTGTGTGTGTGTGTGTGTGTGTGTGTGTGTGTTATTATTGCTGCCGGTGCCAAAGAGCATTATTATCGGGAGCTAACACTCCATTAACGGCACAAATGGAACTCAAACCCACAAGGTGCCTCTTCATCAGTTCAACACCTTGTTTTATACCGGGGGGGGGGGAAACATCTTTCCCAGCCCACACTAAATTATTGAACTCACATTACACGAAACCTCTCTGATGTGATGTCAGATGGTAGTGATGGTGATGATGCTACTCTCAGCTGATTTAAGAAGAATGATCAGTAAAAGATTTTTGTATTTTTTTACTTTTTTGTTTGTGTTGTGTTTATAAATTGTCTCACACTCCCAATCAGACTCTTGAGAACGGGGGTTTTCTTCAGGGGTTTTTCTGTGTGGACCGAAGTTAATTGTCAAATTTTGGGTTTCAGGCTGAATTGTCTCACAGGAGGAGAATGATGACTTTTTGTTTAAAGCTCTGCTCTCTGCCTCGGGGCTGAGTACGAACAGCCCCGAGGCAGAGAGCACTGTGACATTTCAGTGGGTTTGGGCTTTGGAGGAGACTGTTTGTTGTATAAATTGGGAATTTACTGCTGATCTGTCTGTGTCACTCTGTTGTTTGGTTTCCTGGAGATAAACTGGTTGTCAGATCCAATCAGTGAAGTATCTTAATACAGTTTTATTAAAAGGTTTCAACGCCTTTGGGCATTTTCATATTTTGCAAAGTTTTGAAGTCAAAAGGAGTAAACACAACTCCTGCATGGAACGATAATGAGCCCTGCTTCCATTCCTGACTTCCCATGTTGAGCTGCTCTCCGGGAGCAGGAGGAACACGGAGCACAACAGGCGACAGTCAATGTCCATCAATATCTGTGACAACGTCCTCTGCAGCTTCGTGTCTTCACTGGACACTCATTCATTTCACTTAATCTGTTTCAACCTCATCCTGATTATCTTAATAACAAGACTTCTCTCTCTCAGGTGTTCTCCCAGTCGTTGTGAACATGGCGGCCGCTGCAGTCAGTCCTGGACCATCTTCCACTGCAACTGCTCGGACAGCGGCTACAGCGGAGCGACCTGCCACAGCTGTGAGTCGCCCTGCTGCCACCACGTGTTATTGGAAACTAAGGCCAGATTCAGAGGATGAGAGGAGCTTCCCCCACCACAGACTCTGGGCTTTTAAACAAAAAACCTTCAGAACAAACCAAAGGGAAGAAAAACTGGAAAAAACTTGTCTCCTTCAAATGTTGGAGAATGAATGAAACTGTTGCTTTAAATCACTTTTGAAGTTTTCAATTTTTGACGGAGACGAGAATCTTTTTTTATGGAGGTGCAAATTGGAGACAAGGTAGAGAGAGAGAGAGAGAGAGAGAGAGAGAGAGAGAGAGAGCAGTAGAATTAAAGTTAGAATCAATTCAGAGATAAAATGTGAGAAAGTGCAGTAAAGGCAGATAATGAATTTCCTTTTACACACCGGGAGGCAAACTGAGAAGACAATCTTTACAGTTACAGTATAAAATAAAACAGTGAAAGAGCACAGGGACGAAAAAATGAATGTGATTGACGTGCTGTGTTTCTTTCATGCACACGTCAGTTGGCAGAACGACTGTTTACAGTTTGAACTTGAATTCTGCGACTGTCAATCACAGATGCACTTAGCAGCAACACAGTTTAGTAGTTATAGTTATATATGTGTTTCCCTCTGTGGTGCGGGAGCTGCAGATTGGCCTTTAAAGGAAGTGGCCCCTGAATTGGGACACAGATAATATACTTTATATAAAGATCGAGGACATGACTGCTCCCCCCGAAAGTGAAGCCAAAACATCTTGATCGCCCCCTGATGGCTGCCTGCAGTATAGGCCCTAAACCTCCTCCCAGTTATTGAATGGGACACAGAGCAAATTAAAAAGTCAAAGGTAAAATCAAGTATGCGACCTTGATACATAAATACATACATAACCTACCTTGGAGGTATGTGTGTATGTGACTGGAGGAGGAGGAGGAGGAGGAGGAGGAGGAGGAGGAGGAGGAGGAGGAGGAGGAGGAGGAGGATGAAGACAAGTGGCTAGAGGAAGAGGGGGGCAGATCAAGGTTTATTGAGTATTTGTATTCCCATCAGTCTTTGCTGTCCTCCCTCAGCTGGACTGATCTTTTTGTGACGAAAAATAAAACCTGATGATTTCCTCTCTGGTTGTGATTCAGTTGTGACACATACAGAAACTCCCATAATCCTCCACAGTGCGATCATCCCCTCGATGTGTCGATGTCGACGTGACGCGTCTCGTTCTTTTCCTCACAGCCGTGTACGAGCAGTCGTGCGAGGCGTACAAACACAACGGCAACACGTCGGGACATTTCTACATCGACGTGGACGGCAGCGGACCAATCAGACCACAGCTGGTCTACTGCAACATGACAGGTGACTCTCTCTCTCTCTCTCTCTCTCTCTCTCTCTCTCTCTCTCTCTCTCTCTCTCTCTCTCTCCTTCATCCTCCCATCATCACTCAATGTTCTGTATGATGAACGTTTACATAATTGTAAATGATGGCGCTCCTCTCATCATCTCAGACCCACTTCATGTTTTATCTTTCCTTCTTGCATCGTTGCTTCTATCTCTCTCCTTCCTTCCTCTCTCTCTCTCTCTCTCTACATGTCTTTATATCAGGATGATGTAGAACTTTATTCTCTTCATTTTAATATTTATCTCTCCCTCTCTATGACTTTACCTGATGATTGTTGATGATTGCAGCGGCCGACACGTGGATGGTGATCCAGCACAACAACACGGACCTGACCAGAGTCCGAGCGTCTCCGGGTCAGAACCAGCTCCTGATTCACTTTGACTACTCCACCGGAGAAGAGCAGCTGATGGCTGCTGTCGGCCAATCAGAGCACTGTGAACAGGAAGTGTCCTACCACTGCAGGAGGTCCCGCTTCCTCAACACTCCAGGTAAAGACCTTTTTTTTTTTTAATTAATCCAGCAAAGAAAGTGCATCTCAACTCCTTAAGTTACATCCACTTTCAATCTCACTTATTCTTTTCCTACCTCTGGGTAGAGGAAGCATAAAACTACACGGTGGTAATTCTACTTCTTTTTTATATTGAAGAATCATTATATTTAAGATGTTACCACTAAATCCCACTTGTTTTACTTCTTGTGTTTTCTCTGAATCTAATTTAAAAACAGTTGTTACATTATATGTTTAATTGGTCTGGAGGAAACGATCCCGTCGGGTCGGCACATTTTTCTCACTCCACCAGACAAAAGAAAAATAATTGTTTTGGTCGTTGCTGGAAACTTAATCAGGCTCCGAGGTTTCGTTTCTTCTTCCTCTTTAGAGTCAGACAAACAGATTGTGTTAGATTGATTTCAGACTGAGCATCGACTCCAATTAGTTTGTCTGTGTTTCGTTTTGCTAAAAGTTATTTCATGTCATTAATCGACATTAACGCTGCGACTCTGTGTTTAGAAATTTTTCTTCCCTGTGACAAAGTGAATAGTAACGACGACCATTATACACACATCACTTTTGCACGGTGTTAACGTCGTGATATAAATCTACTTTCAAGACGTTTAGCATGAAAACAAAGAGATGGAAGTTTAACAGCAAACAATAGATGGATTGAGGAAAGAATAGAGGAAGAGACAGATGGATGAGTGGGGGAGTGTTTTGTTTTTGTGGCTTATAAAGTTTCATTCTGAACATGAGCACAAAGTAAAGAGAAGAACATGAACAACAACAAAGGACGTATTTATTGACATATGTAATAAAAATAGTAAGAAGAATTATAAACTTTATTTCCGTAGCACAACATGCGGCTCAAAGTTATTTTCATAAAAGAAAAGCAGAAGCTTAAAAACAGAAGATGTTCAGAAAGTAAAAGTTGTTTAAACAATCAAACGTGTGAAAACAGGGTTCAAGCAACTTTAAGATTACAAGTAAAGAAGAGACGTGGTTGAATTAAATCAAAGAAAGTTTTGAGTATTTTTTTTAAAACACGTCTGCAGAGGAGACCCTGGGAAATAAAGTAAATAATGCAGAAGAGGAAATTGATGGGAATAAACAAAGTAGTTCATTTTTAAATCATGGCCACGATGTTTTTTCTCAGCACAGTTTTATTTTAAAAGCTGAGATATACTTGGTAGCGTTTCTAAGGAGAAATGAAGTGAAAGCTCCTCTGAAGAAAAAGTCTTATGTTTCTATTTCTGAAAGTTTGATTTGTATCTGCGGTTTCAGATCTTATGTCTATAACAACTCACGTTTAAATGGAAACAGTCTCTCTGGTAACTGAGATTATTCATACATTGTTATTATCAAAAGGAACAAAGTTCTAAAGGACGACTCTGAACCTGAAACAACAAACTGTGTTCTCGTGTGTATGAGCTGTGCTCTGTGTGTTTCAGAGGGATCTCCGTTCAGCTGGTGGCTCGGTGGTCCGGGTTCCGGTCGTGTGCAGACGTACTGGGGCGGAGCTCAGCCGGGCAGCCGACAGTGCGCCTGCGGCCTGCAGGGCGACTGCGTGGACCCGCAGCACTACTGCAACTGTGACGCCGACGGCATGGAGTGGTACTGACGTTAATAAACTATGAATATATGTTCGTTTTTTAGTTTTCTTCTTGTCGTCTCTCTCTGTCCTCATGTTGAAAACTATTTTTTCCTGATATCAGTGTCGTCCTGCCTCTATCTTTACGAACCAGACCTGCCGCTGCCGCTCTTAAATATTTCATTAGACTAACAAAGTGCTGTGCGCACCAGCTCTTCCAGGCCTGGATGTATTTTTACCTCCGCTCAGGAGATGGTTTTCATCAGGAAGCAGCGTTACACTGAAACTCCTGGACAGATGATCACAGTGGAGGATGTCTGGGTCAGAGAATCACTCATTAAACTTTGGCAACTATTTGATTTAAGAGATGGATCCAGTTCATTTCCTTCCTTTGCCAATACAAGAAAGGGCATTTTGGGACATTTTCATTACTTTCTCAGTGAATAATTCATGTTCATGTTTAGTGGCTAATATTTATGATTGTTGCCTGCGGATCCAAATAAAAATCTGAATCTAGTTTCAATGTGGTTTTATCAGGGCACTGTTGGAGGATGTGGCTCTGCTTTCAGCTTTTATACTTACACACTGTCAACAGTCACATTATCTACATGTCTCGCTTTGGAAGGAGCTGTGGATGGTTATAATTTGTTTTTTGTTCTATTTATGTTCATATTTATTTCAGGAGACTGCACCTACACACTTCAGTCTTAGCATCAGCTTGTCACATCATGTGAAATCACCACAGGACTGATGAAACATTAAAAACACCAGAAAATCCAAGCAAACAAACCAGCATAGTTCGTCTGTATTTTCTTCATCATCGTCTTCCTCTCCTCAACGTTTCATTTCGTTTCTTTTATCTATCTTCTTCCTCTTTTCTTTCCTTCTCCTCCTGTTTATTTACTTCTGCACCTTCATCATCATTTTCCTTCACTTCCCTCTTTTCTGTCTCCACCAGGGCTGAGGACTCGGGCCTGCTCACCCACAAGGAGAGCCTCCCCGTCAGGTCTCTGGTGCTGGGCGACATCCAGAGGCCGGGGTCGGAGGCCGCCTATCTGGTGGGACCGCTCCGTTGTCATGGAGACAGTAAGCCCCTGACAGCAACCGTTCTTTATGTCTTCTTTTTTAAAACGTATCTAAAAAGACAGAGAAAGAATCACTCCTCATCTTTGCTTTCAGCTAATCAGCGAGAGGGTTTCTTGTGTTTCTATCAGAGAACTTGTGGAATGCCGCGTTTTTCGACAAGGAGACGTCGTACCTCCACTTCCCCACCTTCCACGGCGAGCTGAGCGCCGACATCTCCTTCCTGTTTAAAACCACGGCCTCCTCTGGGGTGTTCCTGGAAAACCTGGGCATCAAAGACTTCATCCGCATCGAGCTGAGCTGTGAGTCCAAACACACTTAACTTTTTAATATGTGTGCATTTTAAATATAAAATGAAATCTTGGTGTTCTTTTCTTTACATTAGCTAGACTCCAATATGGAACTTAACTCTGGATTTTGTGGAGTTTTCCGTTTTCTTCTCGTGTCGCTCGTGCGTTTCCAACATTTGATTCTGAGGTTTCACTGTTAGTTGCTTTTTAATCAATTCTCTCCCTCAGACCGGCGCTGACTTCATTGATACCATATTCCCACCCACACGGGACGGCATTGCATTAACCATCCATCCAATAAATGTGTGAACAAGATTAAACCCATAAAGAGCAACTCGTAATTACTGTTGTGGCCACCCTTGTTTTTACAGCAATTAATTTTACAGGTGTTTCATGAACTCTCGGGGGGATTTTCACCGTGACCCTGATTCGATTCCTGTCTCCTGCGTAACAAACACACGGGCGCCACAATGTGTCGTTTAGATTACGACAGTAATAACCGACTGTAATAACTGTGTGTTGTGCGGTTTATGGCTGCCATGGAAATGTGGCAGGGTGGAAGAGGTAAGTTTATAGCCCGCCGTAGATCGTGTTATTTGAAGTATGGCTGTATTACCCAACAAGGTGTCCTTGTGCTTACGTGGCTGTGGCAGTAATGCAGTGAGGTATGAATTACAGGTTTATGGGCGGCAGTGGTGTGTGTCATTTAAAAAAGAGCTGCGTAGACGCCATGAATCAGTAACTCGAGTCGTTCGTGTTTGGAATCTTTCATTTCACTTTACTCTTTTTAGGCTACATCCAGAATACGGCATTTTCATTTCAAACTAAAACTTAAACGATCTCATTTTGGCTCTTTATCAGTTTTAAACCGCGTCCACACCAATACGCCTTAAAATATATACACTGCACTTGCACATGCTGGTGTAAACAGGGATTTTTGCATATTGCATGAATAATATCTCGTCTCCTAAACATGTTAACACTTGTATCATTTCAGAATTTAACAACAGCTGTTAGTAAAGTCATCAGGGTCAGGCACACTTGTAATTGTTTATCCCTGTTGTGTTCTACACTCGTAGCCGAGGCTCATGCCGATTCTTTTCTTTTTAAAATGAACACGTAGTAGCATGGATGCAGCTTTGGTTGAGTTTACTTTACTTTTCCGTTTCAGTGGCTCTCCTTGTGTTTCGTTGCATTTTGGAGGAGGCTCCTCCAGAAATTGGATTGACAGGGACACACACACAGAAACTAATGCAGGGACACTGCTGCAGCAACAGCCTCGCTCCTCCGGGAAATCACTGTCATTGTTGTTGTTCCAGCTCTGAATCCTGCCGCTGTGTTTGCGCCAGCCTCTGATCGCTGTGTTACACTGTGGCCGGGGCCCTGAAAACAGCTTCTAAATGAAGTTACCGTGGGATCCGTGGTCGTTGTTTCATTTTGTTCTGTGCTCCCGTAGTGATACATCCTCGGCCCTCCACCGGCAGAACATGAAGAGCGATGGTTTGCTTTGTCTGAGTCTCTTGTTGTTGTTGTTGGAGAGAATCCGAGTCGACGCCGCAAGAAACAACAAGTACAGACGTTTAGCTCCGAGCTGCTGTCCATGGTGCTGAGTCAGGCCTGCGCCAATGGGGCTGAGGCTCTGGCCGTGGTCCTGAATACGAGGCTGAACCTCTTCTGAGCGCAGTGATGGAGGAATATTTACATCATATTGTTCATATTTTAAATACAATAAAAAAATATTATTACACAATGAGATCTGCTTCTCCTGGCAACAGAGTCATTGTCTGGTTTATCAAACTGTAGGATGGTGAATACTTTTCTACATTATTCAACTTCCTACCTTTCTGGTTCTTCCCTTCTTCTTTGTCTCCATCATCTACAGAATATTAATCCCTTTCTACCTCCTTCTCTTTTCCTCTTTCCACTCCTCTATTCTTTCGTCTCTCAATCAGCCTCCACTCAGGTGCTTTTCTCCTTCGATGTCGGTAACGGGCCGCTGGAAGTCCGCGTGGAAGCGACGGCCCCGCTGAACGACAGCAGGTGGCACCGGGTCCGAGCCGAGCGGAACGTCAGGGAGGCGACGCTTCGGCTGGACGAACTTCCTGCCGCCACGCAGGAGGCTCCGGCTGACGGACACTTCCACCTGCAGCTCAACAGCCAGCTGTTCATAGGTGAGCAGGCTCAGCCAATCGTATTATATTAAATCTGTTTCTTTGTCTATGGTTATAAAAACAGATCCTTATAATTTCACATTATTCATATTTCAGTCGAATTATTGTTTTGTTTCTCGGTGAAGAGTTATTTGTGAGCCATTTGCATTCAGTCGACACATTTCCAAATGAAATTTTCTGAGACAGAAAACAATTGAAGTTACCACAACTAAAGCTATTTATTCTCCAGGCCTAATAAATGTGTTGAATGCATTCGCTTGCTCCTCGTAAATAAAACATTTCCCGAGCCAGAATTTTAAACCTTCATCGTCTTGGCAGACTTTTTCAATGCTGATCATTGGAATAGCATGAAGCTATAGGACTGTACATCACGTATTCTGTGTACAAGATACAAACAAACAAAAATAAGTCGTAAAAAGCTCCATAGAACAACTACTGGTCAAAAACATTGATGGGGACGTTTGATTGACAATGGACACGACACTGAGCAGCAAACTAACGCTCATGAACGTGTATTACAATCACTTATAAAACTGAAAAGGTGAAATTGTTCATTCTCAAGGAATGAGAGAGAAAAATTCAGATTTACTCACAATAATCAAAAGGTGCTGACGCAGCGAACATGCAGAGTTGACTTACAATGACAGGAAAAATTAAAAAGTACCAACTTCAGACTAGATTCACTGATATCTATGATTTTGTGCAATTTTACAGTTTGGTTGAATTTAAGGAAACTGTTGGCTTTGGGCGGAGGTGTCTGCTCTACTGCATCTCATTCTACCTCGTTCAGTTTCTGCTGTTTGGCCCGAGAAGACTCGATAAGTCCAGCAGCTCCAACAGGATGTGATGTTCGCTGTGCGTCCCCGTGTAGCTCGCTTTAAATCCGGCAAAAGGCTAAAAATAGTCTCTTTTTGTACATATGTTAATGTGCTATTGGCGGAAGCTCGTTGTGCGCTCAGCAGAATTGGATGTGAAAGATGCTGAGTCTGCTGAGTCTATTCTACCGGGAATCCACAACCCTCTTCATCCGCTGCACCCCACTCCGAACTCCTGCAGACCGAGATACAGAACGTCTGCCCTCCTCTTGCAGTCCTGCATCCTGAACATGAGACAGAAATCTCGTGATTCACAGTCCTGAAGCGCTATTGGCCGAGAGCCACCTGCTGCTCGCTGGATATGAAAGTGCCGAGTCGATGGTTTCTGACCACTGAGCAAATAATCTCGTTCAATAAATAAACGTGCAGCGGGGAGCAGTGTTTGTAAATATAGTGTGTGAGGGGATTTCTTGCAGCGAGGGTCTTTAAATAATCTGTAAATGAATACGAACC
Source organism: Hippoglossus stenolepis (assembly GCF_022539355.2). NCBI lineage: Eukaryota > Metazoa > Chordata > Actinopteri > Pleuronectiformes > Pleuronectidae > Hippoglossus > Hippoglossus stenolepis. The sequence continues at coordinate 22,046,880 of NC_061493.1, read as the reverse complement.
TGTAAGTTATTTATCAGCAGGCGCTCTGCACAGTCTGATTCTCGATTTAACCTCCGAGTCCGGAAGAAATAATGAAAACGCATCAGTTATTATCATTCTGTAAATATTATACGTGTCCCTTCATATCAGTAAACACAGCGTGGAGGGAAACAAACTAAGGCGACGGCAGCGGCAGGAAAATAAAGGTTAATATTGATCGGCCGATAATCCGCTCTGAATAGCCACTGTCTCAAATCCATATGTTCACCTCTGAATTACACGACAGAAAACTGACGACTAAATGCAGATGTGCTGAATGTGTGATTTGATTTCCACCCTCCGTGTTCAGGCCAAGAAAAGAACGAAAGTTTAATATATTTTCTGTTAAACTGTTCATGAGTTATTTGTTTGGAGCACTGGCTTAGTGCCTGACAGACAAATACTAAGTAAACAATATACAGCGCTTTCACATTAGCATTAATATCAGCTCAGCTCTTTTGCAATCACAAGCTCCAACATTGCTGCACAAGCTTATTTTACGAGGTGAACTCCAGCCTCTGACACTGCAGGAAAAATATTTACTTTTCTTTGGAGTTTAATCTTTTCTTGCATTTTTGAATAACTAAGCCGAATTATCATGTGCAGTGGATTTATGAGACTCAGGTTTAAAGTCTTGTTGTAATTGTCCTGTATGAATTCATTAACCATAACTCCACAAACACAGTGTATTTATTCGTGCTTAATTATTCCTGGTACAGATTTATAATGCGGTAAATTACAGTGTCTCAGTTAACAGCCCGTGCTATTGCCTCGACCGGAGTTATAACGCATACGATTGCTTCTCCGGATTCTTTATGGCCTGGTTTCTGTCCCAGGGAAATATTCACACGCAGCACATCTCACTTGTTGGGTTTTGTCATTATCTGCTGGATTGTCTGGTTTGGAGAGATAAGCAGTTTGCTGGAGCTCCGTCAGTGTTGGTGTGTGGTCGAGGGAACTCAGTATTTACAATTAGTTTGACATAAACCCCGGTGTCATCATTTAGCTCTTGTTGATATTGGATTTCAAGGATTAGTCAAATTTATCCCATCAGCAATTTACCTTTATATTTATTAATATATTCGTGCTTGTTAACGATGAGCTTGTTAACGCTTTATGTTTTGGCAATATCCTGCAAACATAAATCAACAGAAAAGTCATTCAAATGTTTTTAAATTTAACCGTTTAACCAGTCACGATACCTTAACCCTTTTGATTGAGGGTTTGATTCTTCACATTTGAAGTAATGCTGCTCAGGAACAAACCAAACGATATCTGTCAAATATGCAGCAGATGGATCTATTCTGTTTGTGCTTTATTGTATCGTACACTTTCCTGTGATTTTCTGCTCTCAGCTACAGAAACTGTGCTGTTGAAGTTTTCTTCCTCTAACGAAGTCCACTCTCTCTTTCCAGACTTTTCTCTCTGAAGCTAGAGGTTGATGCTCTTTTGTATTTTCAGCCACAAACTTTGCCTTTGATCACGGCCTTGATCTCATGTAGAGACGCTGTAATTGTCTTGTTAGAGCTGAGCTTGTAGACGAGGGTGAAACTCCCACTGATCTTGAAGGTCTCGCCGATAGCCCTGCTGCTTTGGTCAGAGGTTTTCTGCTCTGGGACTTTTTTGATCTTTGCTTTGATATCCCCCCTCCAAATCCCTCATTACGCTTTTTATAAATGATCTCGGTGTCGCGGAAATGATTCCTGGAAGCTTTGGGGTGATTCCCCGTCTCTAGGGTTCCCTATAGGATTCCTCTATATGTGAGAACGTGGAATGAAGTGACACAAAGTTTAGTTTTAAAGACGATGTGACGCAGTGAGTTGCTGTTGTAATGATGAGTTTGAGGTTCTGTATAGTTTCTCTTCTTAATTCTTACCCTGCAAGATGCTGTCATGTCCAACATATGACGCCAGGAACTATACAGGCTCAAGTTCTCCAGTCATCACACGAAGGAAACCTCTCTCTCAGAAAACTCTTCTCCAGTTCCAACCCCCAGCGACTGTGCAGAAATGACAGGACGTCAGATTTGAATTCCTGCCACATGTCACACGTGACAGCACAGTGTGTGTGTGAAGGTGGACATGTGTTCATTATATTATTTCACTGCCCTTCGGTCGGAACCCATTATTTAGACGAATCGGACAAATCGGACAAATTGCAAGTGACGTGCTGGGGATGGTGGGAGGAGACGTGATGGGGAGGAAGGAAGATCTGGCTTCCTGCTCCACACACACACACACACACACACACACACACACACACACACACACACACACACACACACACACACACACACACACACACACACACACACACACACACACACACACACACACACACACACACACACACACACACACACACACACAGCCTGTTCGCCCCCTTCAGAATGATGGTTTTCAGGCAGAGATAACGACAGCTGATAAAGGTTCTGCCCCGGATCAGTTTTCCACCGACAGTTGTTGTTGCCTCATCTGTGTTTTCTTCATCGTGTCATTTCACGAGTGTTGACAGCTGCAGAATAAAGAAAAACACAGAATCACACAGACTTGTCAACACACAAAGAAATGAAAGAAAGGTCGAGGAACAGAAATCACAGGAATAATTGTTCTATATTTGATGCCGACTGTTGATGCCATTCACATGTCTGCATGAGAGTAAAGAAAAGGTGAAGTATAACCCCTCTGTGTCGATGTGGTCAGGAGGAACAGCGTCCAGGCAGAAGGGCTTCCAGGGCTGTATCCGCTCCCTGCAGCTGAACGGCGTCACCCTGGACCTGGAGGAGAGGGCGAGGATCACACCCGGGGTTCGACCCGGCTGCCCGGGCCACTGCAGCAGCTACGGCTCGCTCTGCCAGAACCAGGGCCGCTGCGTGGAGAGAGCCACCGGCTTCCACTGCGACTGTGGCCTGTCGGCGTTCACCGGAGTCTTCTGCCACTCAGGTACCGTCCACGTGTTACTGAGCCTCAAACTGTACGAAGATACATGATGTACAGTTTTCTCATGAGGTATTAAAAAACACTAAAGATGAAATAAACACAAGATAATAAGAGGAGACTTGAGACTGTTATTCAGAACATCCTCATGTGGGTGTTTGTCAGTTTAAAGGTTGAGAGTCTTTATAAATCCAGTGAACCTTTTACTGCAGTGAAACACTCAACAAGTATTGAACCAAAGCTTTCATGCAAACTGAGGCTGAGTGATTTCAGTCCATTCAAACCATTTGTTTGCTGTTACATTCATCGCATTAAAATAAAAACATCATCACATTGAACTTTGTATCTGCGTTAAACAACCTGAAGTTCCACTGCAGGAGAACAGCACTTCTCCCACAGACGATTAGATCTGCATCAACAGGATGAGGCACACATCTATATATATATATACTATCTACGTTTCTGATGTTGCTATAAGAGTGAGTGTGTCTCTCTTCCTCCAGAGGTGTCGGCCACCTTCGAGTCCACCACGTCCGTCAGCTACACCTTCAAGGAGCCGTACGAGCTGCTGAGGAACAGCAGCGCCCTGCCGTCCTCCATCTACTCCGACATGACGCTGAGAGGAGAGAACGTCTCGCTGAGCTTCAGGACCAATCAGAGTCCGGCTCTGCTGCTCTACGTGTCCTCGTACTACAGAGAGTACCTGGCCCTGCTCATCAACAAGCACGGTGAGGAGGAGGCTCTTAGTTTGAAGGAGTGCGTTTGGTCTTCTCCTCCCTGGCTTCTCTTTCCTGTAGGTTTCACAACATCGTAAAAAACACCCCTCCGCCTGTTAACCTCCATTTTCCACCTCTTTTTCTTGTCGTCTCTCCTCCAGGTCGTTCAGATTTGAGATTGAATGTCCTTATAATCCTCCTTCCTCCAAATTCTGCCTCCCTTTCACCCCTTGAACATCTAATTCCCTCTCCCCTCATCTTCCCCCTCATTCCACATCTTCTCTTCCTTTCTCAACGTTTTCCAATTACTTTCCTCTCCTCACATCTTCCTCCCCCTTTTCCTTCCTCCTCCTCATCCTTCGCTCCGCAGCTTTCCCAGATCCATCAGGATCTGTCCGATCTTTCTTCTTCTCTGGATTCAACCCGTCAGCCTCTACTGGCTTTTAATCTGTCCAGCTGGGTGGACTGGCTGGGAAAGGACAGAAAGTGTTCAGTGGTTTTATCAGTGGGAGCTGATGGGTGATGCTGAGGAGGAAGGTTCTCTGCAGCTTTAATGGCCGACGGGTCAGTGTGCTGCAGAATAAAACAGCAGAAAACTCACTGATGTGTTTTATAAACTTTGGACTCGGATGGTGATGTTGTGAGTGAGTTTGGCTTTTAAGAGAAGGAGGCACTTTGAATTTAAAAATCACATTTTCTGCTTCCAGGAGTCTAATAAAACAGGCACTTTGCTGCTAGATTAGCTGTAAATGGATTTCTCTGCTGTTAATGACTCACAGCTGATGGACAGCAGTGCATTAAGGTTTCCTGTTGACGCTGGAGTTGTCAGGTAAATGGTGTTAAACTCAAGTTCAACGAAATTCCAGAGAGCTTTTTATTGTTTATTTCTTTTGCCCTCGGCGGCTTTTACATCTCCTCAGACCAAATGCAATTTCTTTGTCACTATTTTCACTGTTATCAGGAACAACAGCTACAACTGAATCACAAATGATTCTTAGTTCTTGGTAAATACGTGTTTGTAATACAGAGAACAGATTAATGTAATGTTCTTTGTGGTATTTATTAATTTATACTTAAAAATGTAGATGTTGGTTATTCTGTATTCACCTGGAGGACAATTTTAATTTCTTATAATCTTTCTCAATGTTAAAAATCCACAGACTTCACTGGCTTTTCATGAAATGTTCTGCAAATGTGTCAGAGCTGGAGTTTTCATATTGATAGAAAAATGTAACCCTGATGCTCTTGATATATAAAAAGCTTCATTGAGTCAGATGCTCGTCATTAAGACTCATGAAAAAACAACGAGATTAGTCAAAATGTTTTTCAGCAAGAGAGAAAGATTCAATTTAAAACAAGTATGTGTGTGTGTGTGTGTGTGTGTGTGTGTGTGTGTGTGTGTGTGTGTGTGTGTGTGTGTGTGTGTGTGTGTGTGTGTGTGTGTGTGTGTGTGTGTGAAGATAAGCTGGAGGTGAGGTACAAGCTGGACAGCAGCAGAGAAGCAGAGGTGCTGAGGAGCAGAGTGAAGAGTTTGGCCAACGGACAATTACACACAGTTACTGTCAGGAGGCTGAGCGACTCTGTGTCCGTGCAGGTAACAACACACACACACACACACACACACACACACACACACACACACACACACACACACACAGTATAGTTGTGCACCATATATCCTACTTATTCTATTTTGCGATCATGACGCAGAATCAGGATTCTGCAGGAACAGACACTGTCTTGTTCCTCTGAGCTTTAATCAAGCCCCAGTGATGAGGGCGGAGCTACGGCAGGGCAGCAGGGACAAACTACACATTAAAGCAGCTCCACATGAAATATGAAGCATCTTAATCAAATCTGGATCCAGTGAATCTCTTATTTTGTTAACCTCACATGATAAATGATGTGAACTTCATCTAACCCAGCCCACTGAGCATCTGTATAATTATCAAGACGTGATATGAAATACAAGGTGACCTCGTCTTGCATGGGTGCAGCCCCCTGGAGTATTGTGAGGCTCCAGTGACATACGAGGTGCATCTCATCTTGTCGACATCTATCACCTTGAGTCATTATGTCGTTAGCAACATACTCCGGGGACATCGGGCGAACCTCCTCAGCAGTTCCATGGAGCTGGCTGCTGACGGCCGGCAGCGTCCGGTCTCCACACGGACAGAATCACATCCTCTCCCCTGAGCAGGTGTCCCGTTGAAAAATGAGTCACTGTGGGCGACCGACACGCTGCGTCCTGTCCTGTCCATCAGGGAGGCCAGAGTCTGAGGGTTCCATGTTCAAGCTCGCAGCCCGTTCAAGATCAAGCTCAAACACGGGAGGAGAAAGATTCCAGCTGCAGAAACTCATGTTGATTTAGGGCAAAGAAAACTTTATCTGGAGCCGTTTGATATCAGCATAATCGACTTATAACCATTTTCTGTACTTTATTTAACCTTTGCGACATCTAAAATCTATATTACCTAGTAGAGATCAAATAATATAAGGTAAAGTAGAGAGTAGAGAAGCAGTGAGTAGAGCACGTAGCTCTGCCAAGACCCAATAGTCCCATTAACTTCAATCAGGCCGACCAATTGTACAGAGTCATAAATATCAGTCCCCTTAAAAGTGTTTTTTCATCAAGTTCCATGAGTTGTTCTCTGGGAAATGGCTGAAAATGTCAAAAACGTCATCTTACAATGTTAAAGAAATTGAAAAAATATCCCTGGAACCGCCCCCACCCTGATTCGGATCCAAACTTTCATGGGTTCTTTCCACGGAGAGTTCGGACACTGTCCATCACTTCTCCTCCTGAGCTGCTGAGATGAAAGATGATTATTCCTTTTCCCAACAATCAACGAGATTTGTGTTTGTTCCAGATCAACCAAAACAGCAGAGAGGACTTCAACCTGTCGTCTGACGGAGAATTCAACGCCATCAAGTCTCTGGTGTTGGGCAGAGTGCTCGGTAAGTGAGGACGCAGTAAAAGCAAAAGAGTATTTTTACTAACACAGCACTCAGGCTCATTTGAATAACAGCTCTCAGAACTTTGGCCTCTGTGTCTTCATATGAGAAAACACACAGAAGTGAATGCAGAGAAGCTTTTAGCACTAAGGATGGAAATTAAATCACTGTATCGTATTGAATGTTAAGTGCGGCAGAGCTGTAAACAGAAAAAAATACTTCAGCTGTCGTGTTAAACTTCAAACTGCGGCTCACAGCGGTGACAGCGTGTTGTGTGCAGGGCTCCACTTGATGCGTATGAGGTCGGACACGTGCAACAGCACTGCAGGAAACATGTCTCGGACATTTTCAGTTATTTTTCTCTCTGGCATCTGGATCCACATGGAAAATAAACGTTCCAGCCAATTAATCAAACACAATAGAGGATCTGAGACGCCGTCAGTTGAGAAGGAAACACGCTGGGCACGAGTCATAACAACCAAAGTCGGCTTTTTAAACTGACTTTTTCCATCAGCAGTTCTCTATACCAAGAAGGACAGCAATTAATGTTACATAGGAATATCTTGTTATATAAGTGTGTCTTGGTGCCATGCAGGATCATAAGTTTGCAGCAAATCATTTTCAGATACACACATTCCAGAAATGTCTGGGTCTCTATGTTTTTTTTTCTCCGTTTGAACTTTTAAAAAAGTCAATTATTTCGATTTTCATTGGTTTGATTCAGTTTGTTTATTTTGAACTTGTCCAAGTGAAGCCCTGAACCCGTCTCAACAAACCTGGATCCAACACAAGAAATATTTTCTATTTCTTCAGATTCAATTCAATATAGACTGTGAGTGTCTCGGGCTGTTATCGATGTTTCAGAGGCTTTTCTGCTGCTCAAAAACTTTAATTACTCACATTTCTAGGCATGAAATTGATCAATATGGAAAATATTAAATGCAAAGTTGTCATCGGTGGCTTCAGCCCAAAAATATCAATATAAATTAATCCATATTTCAAGATCGGGCAAGATCACACCACATATCTTATGGAGTAAGTAATAATAAACCCTTTTATCTTTGTGCATGTTCAGTAAATTCAAGTTGTTGAACCCCGTCGTGTCGGCGTGCGACCGCTCGTCTCCTCCGTCAAACCAGAAGCGACAGAGTCGGATCAGGTTCAGAACAAGAAGCAGCAGGAAAGTGGATTTTCTGTCGTTTCCTGACAAACCGATCATCCATCAGCCGGACTAATGGAACAGGGAGAGGGCTGATGGAGTGAGGAGGGTAGGAGCTGAGAGTACAGGCTGCCGTCATGTTTCCTGCTGCTCATCAACATGAACACGTCCTGGTGAAAGTCACAGTCGCCCCCCCACCCCTGGTCGTCTGAACAAACAGGAGCAGGAAGGGTCGGCTCTCACAGCTGCTGTTTACTCTGCTGTGGAGGAGCGGAGGTGAACGATGGAGGGATTCAAGTCGACGAAATGAACAGATAGAGAGCGAGGCTGCACATCTGTCTGCTGGAGTGATGGACTGACAACCTGTCGTCTGTAATGAGGGACGCTGTGTGTTCGACGTCCTGCAGGATCGGCTGGGGACTGAGGATAATTGACCCTGACTCTGTGTGTTTGTGTCCCGCTGCTGCTCTCAGGAGAAAAAACATGTGAATTAACAGCAGACAAAGAAGATCGTTACTCCACATAATGAGTGGATGACATGTTTCACAGGTGCTCGTTCACTTTACACGGTTTTCTGCCATTTGTCGATATTTCACTGTATTCTAGAAAATAAATTAAGGTAGTGTCACCACCTGCTGCACAAGCATAACACATGGGTCACAGCACGGCAGTGACACCATCACTGGACAGATCACCATGAAATGGAAAAGTCCATAACAAACAGTTTATTCATCCGTTTATTAAGTCTGATGGAATAATGACGCCAATATTCACGGACACACCAAGATCCTCCTTCGCTGATTCCACAATAAAATCATTGTTAATTAGATCCAGAAAGAAATGGGCTTTATTCTAAAACATCTCATTTACTTTTTATCTGCATCAGTGGGAAAGACAAATAAAGTAATTATGTCTTATTTAAAAAAAAGGAAAACTAGTAGATCATCTAGTTTCTAGCATCACGTCATGAAACAACAAAAGTTCAGGGAAGAATTTAAACGAGCTTTTATTTTAAACTTTCAAGTATAAAAATGTAATTTGTGTTCTATTTAAATCCAGTTGCCTCATGTTCTCCTCCTCAGACTCTGAGCTGGATCCGGACGTGTCCAGGTTGGCGTCTCTGGGTTTCTCCGGCTGTCTCTCAGTGCTCAGCTTCAACTCCATCAGTCCTCTGAAAGCCGCTCTGCTCCACCCGGACACCAGCCCCGTCTCCATCAGCGGACCTCTACTCCGGTCCAGCTGCGGCTCCTCGGCTTCGGCCAATCCCTACGCAGCAGAGAACAAACGCCACCTCGCCACAGGTAACATACAGATTATGTGTCACATTAAAAGACTGTACTGTGTGAAGAAGATAACTGAATGACTGATTCTGTAAAACACAACGATGAGACCAAAACCTTTTAAAGTTAAAACCTGAGGTAGCTTACGTCAGAAGCCTTATTCAGATCTGCAGGTTATCCGTCCGTCATTCTTGTGAATTATAAATCTAAGGGACACGATAAACTAATTTCTATTTCTAATTTGGCACAAACAGTCAACAAACAGGCTGGTTTTTGATCTTGTCATGCACTCTCTTGACAAAAATACACACAGTTGTCAGCTATATTTTGAAAGTATTAATTAAGAAGCCACAGTCGGTGCAGCTGACAGCGACAAGCGAGTGTTTCTTTGAGTGTCTTTTAATTCGTGTCCCCCTGACGCTCTTATTATGTCGCCTGACAAGCTGCTCAACCCGTCCAGACGCCACTCGGCTTATCGCTGCCGCGAAACACGTCACAAATATTATGTCTATTATGTCTATATTCAACATCTGCTCTGAATGATGATGCTCTTATCTTTTCTCTGCACCCCCCCTCTCTCTCTTTCTCTTTCCTTCCATTTCCACCTTTTCTCTTACTCCTTTCTTCCAACTCTCTTGTCCTTCCCTCTCTAGACCTTGGTTCAGTGGGTTCAGGTCAACCTTTAGTCAATGCCATCAGGACTGACTCGGCTCTGATTGGAGGTACTGAACCATCTTCCTCTGCACTCGTACAGGGACTCATTTCATCTGGTGTCAATGGTAGAAACACCAGGACGTCTTTTTTAAAAATCATTTTATCAAGTTGATCATGCAGATATCGAATTTTGTAACAATTATCATCTATTAAAACATCATATTTAACTAATTCATCATATATTCGTCCCATAAATATGCCTGTTTTTTTCATCAAGAGCTCTTATTTGCTGGAAAATTGCTGAATGTGTTAACAAAGTGCTTCATCTCTCACTATTAAAGAAAGTGTGTGTGTGGGGGGGGGGGGATGCTGGATCCTCCCGTTTGTCCGGATTCAACCCAAATTTTCTTTTTGACCCACAAACCATCAATCCACCAAATTTTGTAGAGATCCGTTCTGTAGTTTCTGCATAATCCTTCCTTGATTTAAAAAAGAAAATCAGACATATTCATGTGCTGAGGTCTTTGAGTTTGTTCGGTCTAGTGCAGATTATCAGACCATTTTTCATTTATACTTTTCTTCATAAAGAGCCAGACGAACGTGTGGGATTGTTTGTCCTTGTCTGAGATATATTCTCTCCATCTCCCTGTTTGTGTTGGTTGCATTTTGAACAAAGCGACAGAGCCAAGCGTCACCTGGTTGAACAAAGTTGTGGAACAGATGTTGAGCACCGAGAACTGTGTCGGTGCAAGACTCCGTTTAAAACTCGTTTAAAACTTTGTTGCTCTGCCAGCACGGATTGATTTAAAGTGAGGACCCAAAAGGTTCAATCTATAATGGAGATAGAAAAAGGTGAGACCCTGAGAAAAGTCATTTAAAAGTGTCCAGTAGAGTGGGCTGACTCGCAAAGGGCAGCTCACCTAATTAAACCTGAGCAGGAATGACTTGCTGATGTTAAAGCTCTTTCTCTGTTATCTTAAAAAATGGTCTTTTTAAAATATATAATGTGCTATTACATTGATTTCAGTGGTATTTTCCAATTAAATTGAACCTGAGATCATATTCTCAAACGTGCTCAATGGAGCAGCAGCTGAATAGATGGAAAAGATTTGAACCGGTGTTGAATGTACTTGAAAGTTAGATTAGCACGATAGTCCGAACATTAAAGGGAATAAAGGGACTGTAGAGGGAGAGATAACATTCATACTCATTATATCTCAGCCTTTCTACATCTTTAAACGTGCTCTGCCTCTTGCAGGTGTGATAGCGGTGGTGATCTTCGTGGTCGTGGCCGTCCTGGCGATAACGGGCAGATTCCTCTACCGCAGGAAAGAGACGTATCGGAATCAGGAGGTGAAGGGAGTCAAACGGGAGGACAGCCCCGATTTTCCCTTCAACAGCCAGACTGACTCCCAGAACGTCTGCAGTGAAAACCGAAAGGAGTATTTCATTTAGCCGGAGACGACCCCGGTGAACTGGAGGTGCAGACGCCTCAGAACCTCTCACTGAACTCGGAGCCGCTGGGAGACTTCATTCACAGAAGTGGCTCTGCAGCATGTGGAGGCAGAAACAGAGCAATTTGCACCCGGTGTTGTCTTTCTGTTGCTTTTCTGTACATTGTGAAAACCGATGCAACAGTGTTGGACTTTTTAAAAAAAGGTGTCGACGTCCTTGTTTCATCTGTAAATAATTCAGACATGTAAATGCTGAATTCACGTCTTTGTAACGATCTCTGGCTAACGTCACTTTGTCATATTGAAACGTTGAAAAATCGTGGAGGTGTCAGTATTTTTATGGTGTTCGGGAAATGTGGTTATTCTTGAGGAGAGATGATTATAGGTCGAGACAAACTCTCAGACTCATTTACATGATTACCTTCTAAACTCCAGGGATATTTTAGGTCGCCAAGATTTTTCTTTTCACCTTCCATCCCACTGCTACCCCAGTTACACCAGTTACAGAAGGAACTGCAGATTTCTGAAGCTCGGTTTGACAGAACCACTTCAAAGTTGCTTCTCTCCATTTGAAGGACTCCAGCTGTTTTTCCTGCAGAGACTTCACCACTCTTGTGCGACGTCTTACCTTCCCATGGTTCAGACAATGTTGCCCCAGTCAAACTAGATTCCCATTCATTTAGGAGACGTGTATGACTGTGACTGTCTCCTGCCATGACAGGTTGAGTTATCTGACGTGGACTGACGTGTGCTTTCAGTTTGGTTTTTCCCTCTTTCTTTGCCAAACACAAAAAGCCATTATATCTACTTCTCTTTCTCTTTGTTTTTCCCTCCTCCTCCCTGCTGCCGGCCGCCTGCTGCACAGCAAAGCTTTTAACACTGACGGCAGCACGGGCTCTGTAACACTGGGCCTGTCTGTCACCTCGTTCACTGCACAGACGCGTGTTTCAAACGCTAATCTGCTTCTGCTCTGACAGGTGGACTGAGACTCGATGGAGAAGCAGCGAGCTGATCAGAACGAGGCGCTGAGATAATCCAGGAGGCGTCAGGCAGACGTGTAATGAAAAACACGTCGTGATATTAGCACTGGAAAGGAAGCAAACGCCTGCGTGTGTGAATTCAGCTCACGTGTAAAGAGGAGCTGCTGATGGAGGGAAGCTGAGAAGCAGAAAGAGGATCGACAGCAGCTGTTAAACAAATGTACACCATCGTCTCTCTGCCAGGCCCCGAAGCACTGATGGGATTTTAATGAGAAAAGTAGCTAAAACTTTAAAGTGCATTTTCAAATGGTTACACACAAACCACAGTCAACAGCTATTCTCTATGTAAAGATCTAAGATCAAAGATAAAACCAGAGTTGTTGAAGTTCTCCAGCTCGGCTCTGAATGTTCTCCTCTGGTGTCCCTGGCTGGAGTCGACATGGGGACGTCACTTAACTTGTTTTTAGCCACATTAGGAATTTCTTCTGCAAATGTTGCTCTTGGCAGTTGGCTTCCTATACAAGTATTGTCGCGGAGCATGATGGGGTTGATGGGGTCATTCTCACCGGGCTTTGGGAAACTGCGGAGAACAAGACCAGCGGTGATGTTGTGGCTGAAGAAAGGCCGGGGGCGAGTAGCAGAGGAAGTGTTGGTTTGGGGCTGAAGAGAATATCCAATATATTTATAACCTTTAGAAATAATAAGATTTGTCATCTCCCACAAAACAGGCCTGTTGATACAGAAGTGAAGAATCTTTGGGGTAAAGATGGAGTCTGAACTGAAATATCTTGACTATGTGGTAAGAAGACAGGAACTCCCACTCGCTAATTAACAAATGCTAATTTAGCATGCTAACTTGGTTCGGTAATAAACTTAAGTGTAACCGTGTTTTGGCAGCTCTCAGAGTCCAAACTGCAAAAAAAAAAAATGTGAGCCATTATGTAGCCTGAGGGGAGTTGATTGAAATCGAGGCAGAAGTTGAGTCGTGCGGTTATTTGCTGTTGGAGAAACGTTGCTGTTGTTTCCTCTCGGGGGCAGAGAAGCTAAATGTGCGCCTCAGTGAACAGAATCATAAAGACTAACTAAATGAAAACGTAGCATTCAGTTAAAAAAAAAAGACTTTTAAACTGACAGTTGATAATAATTGAGCCCAAAGAGTCATTTAATAATTAAAGAGAAATTGTATTTAATATCATTTGACCTGTTCAAGTATCTAAACGCTGTTTGACTTCAAATATCCAGAATGAGGATTTTGCTGGAGGTTTCGTTTTCTCACGGTTTCTTGTCAGTGTAGCTTTAACAATGTGATGGTTCCTAATGTTGGTGAATAACAGTGATGTCAGTGAGTGAAACGCCGATTTGAACCTTTTTCTGGTTGTTTCGTTACAAACTAAATCCTGTTTGATGAAAATAAACTTTTTTTCCCACAGACTTGAGTGTGATTTTCTATTTTGTTGGGTGACATTTAATTTGAATAACCCAGAGGATCCTGATTCCTCGTGGATAATCTGTTAACACGCAGGTTTCAGTGGAAGCTTACAGATGTAGAACTGAAGGTAATTTAAAGATTAAGATCTACGTCGAGGCGTAAGAAGACAACTCAGTGAATTATATGAACACAGAATAACAAGTCGCAGTGACTCCATTCTGCTGAATAATGTGCTGTATCGCGTATTTCCTCTTAAAGTAATTTAAAGATTATGATCAGCCTTTAATGTCTTTGAGAGGAAATGAACAGAGTAAATGATTTTTAACCCGAGCTGCTGTTGGAATACGACTCATGATCTCACGGAGCAGGTTCAAGTCTCTCTTTGAATTTAAAGTTTGATGTAATCCACTTGTTGGTACATTGACAGTCCTCTCATACCGACCTAAGGAAAGTTAAATGTTCTACAGTCGTTGCCATTAAAGGATATTTGCTGCAGATACAGTGTCATAATATCATTGGTTATAAATATTCAGATTTACAGGTGGAGACGCTGCATAACCTATAATGAATTAAAGAATTTAATGCTGCACCGGGAAAGACAGGAATCCAGCTTTATGAATAATGTAATTTTTTAAGGGATTGTTTTAAAAACATGTAAAAAGGTGGTTTAAACAGATTTTAAATCAACACAACAGACTGTTTTACTGCCTGTTGCTCGAAATGTGACGTATTGGTCAAGCATTCTCACTAAAGACTCTAATAAAACACCCGGACCTCCAGTGTCACATCAGACTGGATCCATCAGCACCATCCAAAAGGTTAAAGTGACATTTAACAACTTCCCTCAGAGCCACTGCTCATTGTGAACCTGTCAACTTCACCGCCTCCCAGGAGCCACGAGGCGAAGGTGGAAAACACCAGCGAGACCTGGTCCTTTCAGGACGTGCAATGATAAGATGAATCTGGCTAAAAGCAATTTCCTCTCACTTCTCTTATCGAATCCAAATCCATCGCAGAGGAAAAGGTGTAAACAGACGTAGGCAAGTTGGAGAAAGGTTTTTAGGCTTTGAGAGGATTTATATACGAGGATCGAGAAATATAGTTTGCTACTCAACGTGTGGAAAGTTCATCTTATATATATATTTAATAAAGCAGCGTATATCAACGTGAGATCAACGTGTTGCAGCGCGATAAACTCACTTCCACTAAAGGTTAAATACTTAAAAATTGGTCTGTGAGGTTTTTAAATGGAAGCTACGGCGAAACTGTCAAAGCAGCGCTGGAGATCAAATTCAACGACAGCAATTAAAATTCAGAAATCAACGAATTTTTGGAGAGAACATGGGATCATTTTCAAAACGATTTGTAAAAGTACGCAACATCTGGGTGGTGAAGCTTCCCACTCTCACTCTCTCGCTGTTGTGGGTTTCTGTCGGAGCAGATTATCATAAATATCAGACAGGATCAATTTGAGATCTTAATAATATAATTAAGATTATTTTGTAAACCCCCCACACTTGTTATTTGGGCAGATAACTGGCACCTTGTGACCTCCAGTCAGGAACACCCCCGCGATTGCCATTTGTATATTATCCAAAAGTTTAATACTTGTGAATTACGTTAGTGCTTCATCTGTATCCATCCAATTACAACAGATATTCCACTGGTTGAGTAAAAGTGATGGTTTATCCTCATCGTGAAGTTCGACAAAACAGGTTCCATCTGTTTCTATTAAGATGCTTCACACAAATGTCTGATGGGAGTTTGGAGCCAAATCTCAACCTGTTGTTCCCGGTGAATTATTTTACGCCTCAACACTTCACCTGATGTCTGAAGACACACGGTGAGAAAAGATTCCTGATGCAACAGAGGATATTTTTATCAAATTGGTCAACACACACTCAGCTTGAGAGCACCTCGACTTACACTGGAGATAACACTGCTCTAATCTCGAGTGCAGAAAGAAGAGGCCCTGGAGAAACGCTGCTAATCTGGAGCAGAAATACCAGCAGCCGAGGATGAGACAGTTTTAAAAACTTACTTTTAAAAAGGATCATTCTCGCACCCCCATCAGCTTCTCTCTCCAAAATATCTCCAGCTTGTCCCTGGCTGCCTCCACACAGGAGCCGGTGTTGGTCTCGATAGGCATCTGTTATCACGGCCGACCCCCCCCTCGCAGCCTCGCTATCCAACAATAAATAGATTTTCTGAAAAACATTTCAGTTTCTCCTCGGCGCGGTGATAAGCTGCGAGGAAGAGGACGCAGGCCTTCGTGTTGGCCGCAGTCAGACAGTCTCAAGTATTAATTAAGAGCTTTTGTCCCATGAAAACCTGCCAGCTTCAAACCTCTTTGATACGATGTCCAGGTTTATAGAATATAAGGATGAATAAATACAGTCTCAACACAAGTTAAACGTACAAACAGTTGATGGATCTTTACATCTGCAGATTAGAAGAAAAATAAACGTGGCCCAGTTTGGTAAAAAGAGACACGGTTGCACAGTTTGTCAACAGCTTGTGTCTCTTGATGGTGGTTTTTGCATCTTTAGACATTTGTCTTTGTGTTGGGTTTTATATCTTTTCCTTTTATCACCTGACTCGTCGGCTTCTCGTCCTTTTATGCTCATTTCCTCCTCTTCGCTTTCAACTGGAAATTCTGGCAGAATAATTTACCGCAGCCTGAATATTGATCCGTCTGTAACTTGGCTGTTGGGCTGAGATAAAGTGCAGGGAGACCTCACTCTGGCGAACACAGGCTGTGACAGTTAATGGCGGTGTAACATTAACTGTGTTGTATAATAGTTTTTTTTTTTTTATATTAAAAGATTGAGTCCGTGCTTGTGATTGTTTGTATGTTGCGTCTGTGGAAAACATGGTGGGCTGCATTTCTTTTTTCTCCTAATGTTCAAGGATAACTCGGCGACATCCAGTAAGATGTGCGTAGTTCACTGATATCTCTCGGGCTGTCGGGGGGGAAATAATTACACTTTTTCCACAAACTGACACTTTTAGCAGCTGCCATTACGTCCCACTTTGATAAATACATCCTGCGTGTGAGGGTGGTAAAGGAACCATTAGTGCCACCCGAGGACATAAAGTCCAAGTGGACACAACATCTGCTGAGAAACATCACACAACATATCTCACCGTTTATTTCACTTCGCAAAAAAACACTGTTTCCGTGGAATGAATTAAACACAGCGGCAGGTAAAAATATATTAGTGCAAACCGGGGGAACATGAATAATGTATTTGCAAATGGATCTATTTAAACCGAAGGTGGCGTGTGTGTTCACACAGGGAGCAGCAGCACGCTGAGGTGGAGCCGACTGCCACACATTCATTTCCCCACTGGGCAGATTAGGCCCTGTTGAAATCTGGGTTTTGAAAAACATTCTCCTCTGTGAACCAGTTGACTCTCTGCTATTTGCTCTCAGGTAAATACAATTCATAGTTCATTTTCCCCAATTCATAAGCTTATAGGTCAGTTTGGATGCAAGTCAGTTAAACATGTGTAGGTCTGTGTTGTTCCTCGTCACAACCTCCCAGCAGCAATATATTGATTCTGCTTTAAAGTGGGTTGTACATTAAGTTTAACCTGTCCGTCCTTATGTCCTTTAACCAACCAGCAGTTCATGAAAATGTATGTGAGGACAGAAGAATTGTCTTAATAAGCAGCCATAATGAAATTCAGAGCAAATTAAAATAAAAAAAGAAATGTATTTTCAGGTTCAAAACGTTTAAATCTGTCGTACTTGACATGCGTCTTAAATTTAATTCATTATGGTTTTAAGAAAGTCTTAAATTAAATTTGTGGAAAACCTGTTGATTGTTTCCAGGTATTAAGAATATAACGGATTCAAGCATCACAAGTTTGCACATCAGGCATCAGCACTAGAAATCTGATTATAAAGTAAAAGTCTCTACATGAGAAATGTCTCCAGGGTCTTTTCTTACACTTTGTGATTAATTAGAA
The DNA here is from genome assembly GCF_022539355.2 of Hippoglossus stenolepis. Taxonomy (NCBI): domain Eukaryota; kingdom Metazoa; phylum Chordata; class Actinopteri; order Pleuronectiformes; family Pleuronectidae; genus Hippoglossus; species Hippoglossus stenolepis. Next base: position 22,029,324 of record NC_061493.1, on the reverse strand, counting down.
CACAGACAGAGATTAAACCTAATCACTGTCTCACTCAGGAAAAAGAGGTGTTGATGGAAAGATTCAAATAACGGATGCTGACAAACTTGCTGGTTTCCAGCGTTACGTTGCTGCTCCTGTTTGCCAAATGGAATAAACGGTGGAAATGTGTTTTCTAAATGAGCTGAAGGAGTCATCAGAGAACAATGAAACACGTTTCATATGCAAATCAAACAGACTGAAGGAAATGAACAGTTCCACGGGGGTCATTTGTGTCTGGTCTCATCTCACATAAACGCTGCTGGTAATTTCAATGTGATTGTTACGTCCTCCTCTGTTGTCTGGGTGGAGACGAACCACGTCACAGATGTTTATAGGAGCCGTCCTGGAATCACAAGCGAGGGCGAACCATCTCCTGCAGCCTCTCCTCTCTGGCTGACCTGCGCTGACACGGGTCAGTGGACGAGATTGTTTTGTGGTCACAGGGATGAGAAAATAAAAACCGAGTTTGGAAACTTGAGGGGCCGCTCTGTGGCCGAGGGTCACAGACACTAATTGGTTTTGCCGCCTGTGGTGGAAAAGAGGGCGATTGACAGTTCAGGGGTAAGAGACGCAGCTCAGACTGATGCAGAGGCCTGGGGGGATGGAGAGGTTCGTCTGGGAGGGGCTGAGGTCCGAGGGTAGAGACTGAGCTTTGGTTTGAAACCGTCGTGAAGAGGTTTGGGTAAAAGATTCATTCTCTTCAGTGATCACACACGACTCTGGTGTCTGAGCTTCAGTCATCAAGAGGAGTCTGTGTCCCTTTGGACAATTAAGAAGAAACTTAACGAGCTGTTCTCACAGACTTTAAATCAAGATGGATGACATGACGGCTCTCAAAAGTGAAGCCAAAGCATGTGTGTAGGGTTTAGTGGCCTCTAGTGGTAATGTTACAGATCTTCCTGTACCAAGAGAGCAGGAGAACCGACAGTGGAATCCAGGCTTTGTAAAAACCTCTTTGTTTTTATTTGCAGACACATAATTCTGATATTTATGTTTCAATTCCCTCTAAATGCTACAAACTGGACCTTTAACCAAAGAAAGAAGAAAACAAAAGCATAAAAATGACAATTTGTGGTTTCACAGATTTTGCTGATTAAACAACAAACAATATGTAACATTAATGACTGAACCTTTAAAGGTGCCGGTCGACACTGAGCTCTTTTTTCTAATTAGATTTTTTTTTATCACTTCTAGAGACGAGAGGCTTACAAACAAGTTGTTATGTAGGTTTGTAGTTTTACTGTGTGTGTGACAATCCGTTTTGTTAGTTCAATTGAGTTTGCTCTCAGCTGCAGGACGCACATGTTTGTTTGTTTTCTGGGGAAACATTTGTCACTGCTAGATTGCTGCTGTCACAGCGTCTCATAAATCACTGTGACCCACAGGGTGCAACTTCTCATACAAATATATTCGACTGCATTTTTTTAAAAGTGTGTTAAGAGTGAAATATCCAATTGTGCACGAATGCCTCCAGTAATACGTGAGTGTCTCAGAGCTTTGTATAATGTCTCCAGGTCATTTTGCACCACAGGCTGTTAATTTGACGACGTCGGTGACGAGACTCAGTGACGTTGATGAGTGAACAGAGACCGAAGTGAGGACCAGGACAAAAAAGGTCAGAAGACAAACTTTACCAGAGGCTGAGAGCAGTTTGGAGCCGGAGAAGAACTTTGAATCCACTTAACGGAACTCGTTCAACAAGCTGCTGCAACGACCTCCTGCTGCTCTGAAGTCTCTCACTCGTCTTCCTCGTTTGACCCGTCCAACAACTTCCTGTCATCTTCCTGGAGGAGTCTGAAGTGTTGAGCTCTGTCAGCTCTTCCTGCTCGTCTTCAAGCTCCAGCAGCTCCGGCAGCTCCAGCAGCTCCAGCTCCTCGTGGGTCAGAGGATCGCAGAACGTCGGCGCTGTGAACCGAAGCATGTTGACGGTGAATAAACAGGGTCTCCCAGTGTGAAGAGCAAGGGTCAGACGCCAGGAGAAAGTGATCCTGGCGTCAGCGTGAAGCTTTTACATGAGAACTGGTAAATTCTTCTTTTTCCCATCAGGGTTCTACAGATGAATTTCACTCAGAAACCAAATAAAACTAATGGATGGTAGAATCCTATCAGGGTTCTACAGATGAATTTCCCTCAGAAACCAAATAAAACCCATGGATGGATTACTATGACATTTAATCCTCTTTACTTTTCCTCCGGCGCCAGCAGCAGGTCGTCATTTCAATTTATCTAAACACCTTCTAATTTAAAACAAGATTGTTTTATAAAATAAGCAATGCCCTCGTTGTTGGTTGTTTTTTCTCCTTTCGATTTCTTTTCACCCTCTTGCCTTGATCGATGTGGCAGATCGTTAAACAGGTGTAAAGGGGCTGATGAAGAGGATGAAAGGGCGTCTCCAGCTGTGAGGAAGGTGAAGCGCCATCAATGACCATCAAGTGGATTTTTTAATCTGTCTCCAGCAAAAGATAAATAGAATAAGACACTAGAGCTTCTAATTGGATTTTGCAGCAATTAATGATAATAAAAGGAAATGAAACACATTTTTGCAGATAAAATAAAAACCAAACTGAGGCACCTGAATTTATTTCGACTTCAGTTAGAAGACAAACTGTGACAGCAAACACTGAGACTCCCGCCTGCTTCACAGGCCTGAATCACTGCCCCGCCGATGAAATGAGATGGAGAGGAGCCAACTCATCATGATTCTGCCGGAGAAAAGACAAGACTCATCACGGAGGTAGAGGGAAAACGGGGGGGGGAGGCGGGATGAGAGGATGGAGAGTTGAAGCGATGGGGCGTCAGATGAAGGAAGGTGGAGGATGAAAGAGGTTTGAAGAGGAGAAAGTGAGGGAAGAGGAGAGAGGAAGCTAATGAGCTGGAGCATCGCAGCAGGAGAGCAGGAGGCTGTTTGTTCTACTCGCTCTGTTAATACCTTCGACATGGAAAGTTTTTAAACCCTGTAACTCCGACGAAGGTTCCTGTTCATGCTTCTCAAGGACTTTCAGACTTTTACTCACCAGGAGTTCAACAACTGACTTTTACTGATTTCTTTTAACGATGTTTGTTAACGACTTCTACCGAGGAACTACTGACATACCTTCGTTCTTCTGGTCCGCTTGATATTTATGTCGTACCCAACCCCCGTGTAGCTGGAAGCAGGTGTGTGTGTGTGTATTTGTGCAAAATAATTCAACAATACATGGACGGATTCTCTCCAGACTTGGTGGGGTATTTACTTGAGAGTTTATCTCGAGATGATTCCGTTTTGGAGCTGATCTGTGAAAGGACGACAAAAATATGATCTGAAAACAAATTTTCTAAGATATCACCAGAAATGACAGCTGGGAAATCTAAAGCCTGTGTTGACCAGGAAAATATTTCCCTGTGATATGATGACATGTCATGAAAAAGTCATAATGAACTCCTCACATCATCTGAATATAAAGATGGACAAAAGCACCCCCTGGTGGCTGGCTGCAGCATAGGTCATAAATCCTGCCTCCTCCTTGTTAGTAGATGGGACATGGATCCAGCTAAAGAGTCAAAACACACCTCAAAAGAAAACCTTCTCAAAGATGGTTATATACAGTGGCATTTTTCCGATTACACTTCCTACCAAAACGTATTTGGTGCAGTGTATTTGTGTGAAGAGATGGGATGTTTCCAGGAGACGGGGTTGCTGTCGGTGCTGTGCAGGTAGTGTGCAGTGGATCTATCAGAGGTTTCCTGCTGTGGCTGGGGACGGAGCTGATGAGAGAGCTGAGCCTCAACCAGGCAGTAAAATGTGCTACAAACACAAAGCAGTGAGATAAAGGAAACTTTAAAATGAGCTGTAGCTGCAGAGCTGTGATCACACAGCGCCACCGCTTTCATATTACAATCATTTGGTCAGTTATCAGGATATAATTATTTAGAGCTTTAATCTGAAGGAGACAAACGCTGGATTCCAAAGCAGGCGCCTGGATCTCGTCTCATCCACAGAAAGAAAAGGATCATTACATTTGAAACGTACGAGAGAGGAGACGCACCACAGCAGAGCGGGGATGATTCCCGGAGATGGATGGAAGTACGCAGCTTTAATACAGACTGGGCTGCCACACAATGATCCATATGCACAGTAAATGAAATGTGTGGAGAGGAGGAGGGTCAGATAAAGGCTCTCACACACACACACACACACACACACACACACACACACACACACACACACACACACACACACACACACACACACACACACACACACACACACATGCACCATACACACCACATGCTCAATACAGCTTCTCCTCCGTCCTCCTGTTTGAATAATGTCTCTACTGAACACACATGTAGATACAGTGAGTATATTAATGTTGCAGTGTTAGATTCAGTCCAGTAAAACATTATAGATCCTCTTGGTATCTTCCTAATTCAACACTGAGATCTCACTTCACCCAGATTTGAACGTTCTCCCTCTCTGTACATATTTTAAACAACAATATGAAGACTTACATTGTTTATATATACAAATCTACTCTTTTAGGAGTCACATATCAACATCACTCGTATTTTGTCCATGCAGAGTTTCACCGTAAGTGAAATAAACTCCTGGATCCTGACCCCTGATCCTCACCAAAATGTTATGGGTTCTTTGCCGACCAACACCGCAGCCTCCCACCAAGTTTCATGGAAATCTCTCCGTTGGTTTTTGTGTAATCTTGCTCACATACAAACAAATGGAGGTGAAAACATAACCTCTCGGTGGACGTAATATGTTTTCGGTGCATCAACATTTGTGCGACCTGCCAAAAACAGCAGAAATATTCGTGTAATGTTGTTTGATATCAGAAACCAAGTATTGACTTTTTTTTTCCAAAAATGCATCTACTGTTGCACAGTCGAGAAAAATATAAAAATGTCTCTATATTTCTGAGAAAAGCCGATACAGCTTTTCCACTGTCTCTGTCTATTTGATTTGTATTTTATTTTACCACAGCTTTGTTTAAATCCTCAGCTGTTCCTCTCAACCTGGAGAATCTGTGTTCACAAGCTTATGAAAAGATAAATAAACAGTTTCTTACATTTACTGTGACTTACACTCACAGTCTTGCTGAGAGATACATTTGGTCCGTGAATTAATAAGACGTAACATTCTTCACATCCTGCCTCTGAGCCTCTGTGTGTGTGTGAGGCATAAAGAAGAAGATAACACATCAGTTTGAAACTCTCCTCTGCGCTAATGGCCGCCTGCCTGCTTGTTTCTGTGAGATTTATTTAATATCTTTGTTTTATCTTTCCCGCTCGAGTGAGTTGTTTTGCATGAGAACATTGATTAGACACCTCCAGTTAAATGTGGGGCTGGTGTCCGGGGGAGAGAAAGATTCAGTCCGACAGACAGAGAGAGAGATGAAGAGCTGAACTCAGGGCGGACGCTCGGTGACAGACGGGCTGCTGCTCCCTGCATGGCTGCTTTAATGACAGCCAGCAAACTCATTCAGCAGCACAAACAAATCACTGGGACTAACCTCACACACACACACACACACACACACAGACAGACACACACACACACACACTGCTCCACACTGGAAAATCTATACCTGCGCTGGGGTCATTGAATTGGAAGAAAACTGAACCCATACAGAATCAAAACGAAAGAAAATGATACAAAAAATGCCTCCGAGATGTGAGAGGTCATAATAAAAGCATATGAAGAGAAGATATAGGTATCTCACTCTCACACACACACACACACACACACACACACACGGCAATATGCTCTCTAATGTCCATCCAGTCCATCCACCTCTCGCTCAGGGATGAAATTCGCTTTTCATGGTTTATTGGACTCGATGAGTTTCTCACCAACAAATGGAAATGATGCTCCGCGGCAGGAGCGATGGAGACAGTCGGTCCTGAGGTTACGCGACATTAACGTCCTGCACTCGTTCACATCTGCACATTCTGCCTTTCAGAAACTGACAGAGAATCAGCCGCCGGTAACGTCGCATTAATAATTAGACAAACTCACGTGAGCTAATTACAGTGAGTGAGAGATGATGAAGCTCAGGGTTGGACGCTGTGGGTTTAATGTTGGACTATATAATGTATATATATATGAAGCCAAAGCATTTCACTTGCCCCCTGGTGGCTGGCTGCAGTATTGCATAAACCCCACCTCCTCAGTGTTAGCAGATGGGATTTGGACAAAACTAAAAGGTTAAAGTACACCAAATGATGTCCATGGCACAAAATGGCAGCGTTGGAAATATTTTGGCTTCACTTCTAGATAGTGAGAGGAACTGAGACGCATCGTATGTATCGTGTGTTTTTGTTGAATTTCACAACTTTGGCAGGTGAATCTTTTAACAGGAGAAAGAAAACGTATATATAAATAATCCTGGTAAATATCATGAATAAATACCTTGTTCTGTTTATTAACACAGAAGATTCACAGGTTTGAGCTACAGTGTAAAACTGAATAATTAACACAGTCTCAGACAGTGTCAGTGTGTCGAGCAGATGTTGGCAGACGTCTCTGCTTCACACAAACAGTTTGTACTGTCAAAGTTTACAGCTTTGTTTTCTTCTTCCTGTGTCAGATTGAGAAACGTCAGGACGATGCACAGAGGATCTTTGTGTCTGAGTCTGACTGATGAAGACAAATGTGTGAGTTTGACACTTTTCACTCACGTCTGTCTGACAGCTGTCTGCGTCTGCATCTTCCACCGACTGATTCCAGGAATCTAAAGACGTCCGCTCCATCATTCTGACACAACGCAGGCTGATCAGTCTTTTGATTTAACACGTTTCTGTGAGAGACAGGAAAATCTACTGTAATTTCACATTTAAAAGCTTTTAGTCCAGTAATTCACTGTAATTACATCCATCCATATCAACAACAGTAAAGCAATAAAGTTTTAGTGCAAACTTCCACCTTCGTCACAAACCCATCACACATTTAAACGTTCTAGTCTTTAACCAAACCTCTGAAATTATGATGCTTTTGGCAGATCATTATTTGCATGGAGCCATTTTTAAAGCTTCAAATTACTAATGAAAACCAAACTTAACAGAAAATGAACATTTGAACAAATATTATTCGACATTTTGGTTCATGTCCCATCCACTTACATGGAGGAGGCCGGGTTTGTTACCTACACTGCAGCCGACCACCAGGGGGCAATCAGGACACTTTGGCTTCACTTTGGGGAGCTGCCCCTCCTCTCAGCTCAGGGCCCCTGTTGCAACGAGTCCCTCACATAAAGCATGTCGGGAAATTGTGTTGAACGAAGTTAACGCGGAGGCTGCAGAACACAAAGCCCTGTGTGTGACTAACTACTACACACTGTGCTGCATATGGCGTGTGGGAGGAGAGGTGGCACGTCTGCAGCCTCCTACGCGTTCAGGCCTGAGACAGCGTCTGATCAGACGCCACGAGGACGCTCCTGTGTGGGCGAGCTACAGGTGTTCACAGGCTTCAAGAAGACGGAGGAATCGATTTAAAGCCGCCGCCGTTTGGACGAGGAACCGAGCTGCGTGACTCTGCCTTTCGATTCTGTGTCTTTCTGTTTGAAAAAAGTCGCTGAGCTGAAACTTGTTTGTGTTCTTGATACGGCCACAGCCACAAAAGTTCACTTGGCTCAACCAGAGTTGTTGTTTCATCAACACACATAAAGAAATGTGGTTGAGTTAAAGTGTGGGAGTGTGGAGGCCTGGTGAGAAAAGAACAACACAAGGGAACATCTGGATAAAAAGCACACAACAAAAACAAATCCACAACTTAAATACCAACAATAAGAAGTGAGCCATGTTGATGGAGAGAGAGAGAGACGGCTCCTCCCCTTAAATCACCCCCCACGTCATCAGGCTCACCACATGCACCTGAGAGAAGAAGAAGAGGAGAGAGGAAGAGGAGGAGGAGGAGGAGAAAAACACAAACACACACTCAATGTCCAGACTCGAGGAGGAAGGAGGGGACGTCTCCGATCAAGAGAATCTACTCTCCGCAGTTAGAGTAAGGATGTGTATTTAAAAACATGACATTTAAGTTGTATCAGTGTGTAAATGTTATTGGTCTTTGATGATTAATATACGCTGATAATATATAAGGTGATAAAGTATCAGCACATCTGCACTGATCTTCATGTAAAAAGCTCTGAAGTGTTTTTTGAGTTCTCACTCCAGACTCAACACAAACATGCAGTGTGGTCTTCTACTGCCACCTACTGGTTGTATTAGGACCAGCACTCATTCTCAGGTAAAATAAACTAACAAACAAAGAACATCCTGAAAAATCCCTGATTGTGTTTGACATCTTCAGAGCTACAAGGACATGGAGGGTTTTCTATTGAGCCGTAATGGTTCGATTCCATAAACACAAAGTTTTATATAATGGTTATGTAAACAAATGGTTGTTTGTCAACAGGATTACGCAACAATTACTGAACCGGATTAAATGTTGGTGTGGATCCAAGCAAAGCAGATCCAGGATCGTTTTCCCACCGTTTTCCAAGAGAATAATTCATGGTTCTTCTTTGATCAGGTTTATTCAAGGGACTGATATCAATCAGAGTAATTTGAGGCAGTTAGATTAGATTTAAGGGGAATGTTGGGCCTGGACATCCCAGTGGTACATATTTAGTTTTCTCTGTCGCACGAAATGTCAATCCTCTCCTAAAACAACTACACAGAAGCCTGGTTATATACAGACGATGGTTAGGACCAGGCTTCGGTCCCCATGAGGAGGTCTGGTCCTGACAAGGTGAGTGTTTAAGATCTAAAAGGTGAGAGTACACACACACACACACACACATTCCTCCACAACAAAAGAAAAACATCCTGGTGCAACATGAATATTCATCAAGATTCTGTTAAATCCATTAAACCCACTCACTCACACAAAACCCTGCTTTTACTGTGTGGCTGTTTGCTTTTGGCAATAAATTCATTTTCACCTCACCATCATTGATTTCTCCGCTAACTGCACATAAAAACTTCTCGTGCTGAAATCAGTCGTGCACATAATCTGTAATTTGCCGCTGGGAGAGAAAGAAACAAGTGAGGGTTTGATTTCACGGTTTAATCTTTAGATGATGCAGATTCTTTCAGGAGACAGCGACTTAAAATCCATTATCACATCTCTTTATATAAATAATTAGAGCTGCTCCCATTGCTCACTGTGGTCTGCAGGATGTCTTCCTCTTTTCACAGTGCAGAGGTTTGATGTGTGCTCTTCTAGCGCCCCCTGGTGGTATGCTCTATTACAAGCTGCAGCAGACCTACTCAGACATGTTATGTAGAAATAAAGAACAATAAGAGGAACTGAAATACGAGTGTGTGCGAGTTGCTGCAGCTTGATTGAAACACAAGTTCCACAGAAGAATCAGGAAGTAAAACCAGTGAGTCTGAGCTGCTTTCTTATATTTTATTGTGATGGGGAGTCATAAAAATGGAGCAAAACTAAAGTAAAAACAATACAAAAAAGAGACAGTGGATTTACAAAGGGCGTGTAGAGGACAAACAATATGCAGCCTTCGACAGTACGATGGAGCGAGTTGGCACAGAACAGAAAACAGGGCGGCGGGATGAGTCTAAGTTTGGCTTCCAAATAATAAAAAAAAAAAAAGTGAGGAGCAACGTCTTCATAGCAAGATCCTTCATTAAAACAGCGACGACTCATGCTTTTAAAATCACAGAGGTTAAGAATTCAGTAGCTTCATAACGACGCAGAGAGCGGATGCACATGTAACAGATTCTATTTCTCATTCCTGTCTTTTTTCATTTTCAGCTTAAAACAGATGTTTACAGAATACATGTTATTTTTTATTTATTAATTTTTTTTAAAACGTTTTTGTTAAAACAAACTTCAGCTCCCAGAACCACATTTTTTTGGGAATTTTTAGTTTGTCGTGAGATTATTTTTCATACTAAAATATATTATTGTATCAATTCAAACTACAGTAATGTACACTACAATGTGTAATAAATAACCATAAAAGAAAATATAAAAATAAGAGACATAAATATAAAAAAGTCTGCTAGAAACTAAACAGGTATATTTCTGTGAAAAGGGTTCTAATACTGCCATTGTTGGGTGGGGGGGGGGGGGAATGGACAGAAACATGAACCAAAAAAGAAAAACAGACTCAAAAATAATACTGTTCAGTAAAACCAGGTGAAAACACTTTGACGCCACATTCGCTAACGTTTGTCACCTGAAGTGTGGGGGGCAGCTCGGAAACAACTTTTTCTTAAACTCTGCTGAAAAACAAGTGCACGTCTCACGAGAAAAACTAAACTTCAAACCTTAAAGTCTGAGTCGACGTGGTGGAGTGAACTTCCTGCTCGATCAGGCAAACGCTTCAATCTGCAACAACAGCACTGTCTGTTTATTACGCACTTCGCAACACATTAAATTGCATTATTAAAAACTTGTTAACATCAGATTCTCAGGGTTTGTTTCTGATTTCTGAATTCCAACAGTTACCACTTGTTATTTCTGCTTAAAAATCTTTTAGTTTAAACTAATTAGATGTTTGATTCTGTTTGGCAACAACGACAATAAAACTAAAACTGGTTTGAACACATTATCAAGTCTAACAGATTTTGCATTAATGGGTTTAAGGAGCCTAAGTATCATTTGACGTAGATTAAACTTTGTAGAGAGAAAACACACGAATCACTTTCAGATCGAATCTGCAGTTTAAATCCACGGCTGTTTTGATAATTGATTAATTGGCGACTGAACTACTGAAACTTTCTTCTTGAAACTTGGAAGGATGGGACATGGACCAAAAGAAGAACCCATCACATTTTGGGTTATTGTTGATTAAGGAATTGTTTTCACTTTAATTCATGGATCTTAATAAAAAAACAAAATCTGACTCAGGATTTATTCTATCGCATATTTAGGGGAATGTGTGTTGCATGTTTTCTACCGAGTGAAACAGTTGCTTCGGTTTTTACTCACATTGGAAAAACTAGTTCTAATAATGAATTGATTAGTCTTTTTTTTTTTGTTAAACTGATTCATTTAAACCTCCACCTATTCCACGTTTCTCTGTTTTATATCATTATAAAGTTTATATCTTTGGATTTTAATAACGTGCACTTTTCCACTATTTTCTCACATTTTCAAACAAAACTATTAATTGTTAATAAGCAAAATAATACCGATACTACACCGATAATAAAGCAACAACAAAAACAAAAATTACTTGCCACCATAAAACTTCTCCCCGCCCTTCAGGTGCGGTTCAAATAGTGTTCAAGGCCTCCAAACGTTACTTGCATCACTTTCACAGGAACTATTTTCTTAAAGGACAGTGACCTAGATGTGTTGTTCTGTGCGAGGTCAACAAACATTAGTTAATATGGGTCTTGCTGAAGTAACAAAGGGACTTAATACTGGCTACATGTGAGAAGAAGAAACGATAACACTGTTCAATGGCACTTTTAACAGCACACAGGTCTTGCATAAGGCTGGAGGCATTGGGGTGGAGCAGGAAAGAGCCCTGATCCTTCACGTACAGTATGACGGACACATCAACAACACACAAACACTGACTGACAACTTAAGCCCAAAAATAAGGAGAAGCTCGGGTTCGTGCGTTTTGGAACCACGGGTGAAGCCGAGCGGGTGGGGTCTCCACCTGGACTCCACTCGCCCGGGCCGCGCCGGGTTGTGAAACACAGGTGCCCGATGCTGGCTTTTGAGGTTGTGACTCTACCTTCCCTGATAGGACTAATTTGGTTATGGCGTTCAGAAGCCACGTTCTCATCCCAGACTCCCCATCCCCCGCCCACGCCCCTCCCCAAGAATACTTTGTTTTCCTTAAGGCTAACAGTCAAACTGAAAACAAAAAGTAACGCTAGCTAGCAAAGACTAACACTAACACGATCGACATCTCGCGAGCTAGTGAACATATATAACACTGAAGGGCATACAATGCATGAGGCATGTATCCATAGGTAAACCAGGAATACTGTAGTGCAGGTTTTTGTTCGTAGAACTCAATAAAATACTGATTTAGGAAACTTCATTGGCAATAAAAAGGTATAGAAATCTTTCTCATCTTTACAGGTTAAAACGTTTCAAAACAAGAACAAGATTAGTAACACTGACCAAATAAAAACAAAACAGACGGACAAAACAACCTGGGATGTCTCAGTAACAAGTCTAACAAGTTGATGGGTGAGTTTCGCGCTTTAAAATCTGTACTTCTATAAACAATTTTTTAACACTGATAGTTAATTTTCACAAGAAAAGAAAGAAAAAAAAAGTCACTGTTTTGTTATTTTTTCTGTTTTTCTTTCAAGTTCAGGCACACCTGGGTTTTTGTACACAGTGGTGGACCGTTAAAATCAGGCAACCGCCAAGTCTGTCCTTCTGATGGCAAGGTGCGGCTTTGTCTTAACTCGTCTTCTATGATCGACACATTCCAACTGTCCCAAAGAGAATTCGCTTCCTTTTTTTATTTGGCGTTTGTCACCACCTCTCCTTCCTCCGTGGGTTCGATGCCGTCAGACCCCTCCCTGATGCTTTTGTCCGTATTTGCTTCACAGTCTTCCGTTTCCACGCCAGCAGCTTCCTGTTCCTCCTCGGCTCCTTCCTCCATCTCTTCGTCCTCCATGTCTTCGTCCCCCAGCTCGACCTCCACCACGTCGCACACAAACTCCTTCTCCTTTTGTCTCAGCGCCTCCTCCTCCCTCAGAGTCTCTTCGTCTGCCATCTCATCCCCGTCCTCCTCGTCATCATCATCGAAGTTACCCTCGTAGATCTCGCACTCGCCGTCGTCCACCTGCACGACCCTGATGTCGTCCATGCACATGGCCTCGTCGTCTTCGTCGTCGTCCTCCTCGCTCTCCCTCTCATCTGAGTCCAGTTGGGAGGGCGGGGTCGTGGTCCGGCTGTCCGATTGCGGCCCAGTGCCGGGGCTGCCGAGCTCCGAGTGGCCCTTGCCCAGCATCGAATCAGAGCCGGGGGTCGGCCCGTCCTTCTTGCAGTAGGAGTAGCGGTGGTTCATGTGCTGGGAGTAGGAGCCGGAGTGGGAGAAACGCTTGCCGCACTTGTCACACTGGTAGGGTTTCTCCCCCGAGTGCAGCCTCGTGTGTTCGATCAGGTGGTGCTTGTGTTTGAAGGCCTTCTTGCAGATGGTGCACTCATGAGGCCGTTTTCCTGCAGATGAAAGAAGAAACAGTCAGAGGAGGAATCTGCCAGGAGAACAAGTACAGGGACATTCCAGAAATACTGTGTGTGAGTGCAGTGGCTCCACCTCAAGGTATTTATCAGTGTGTGTACTTATACATTAAGTGTGTATGGTGTGTAGCCAGGTGGATGATGTCATGGCCACACACACACACACACACACACACACACACACACACACACACACACACACACACACACACACACACACACACACACACACACACACACACACACACACACACACACACACACACACACACACACAGTAGTGCAGATGACAGCTAACTGCTAACAGATTTTAATGAAACCACATTCCAGTGCGACGCTCGATGGAGCTTCAGGGAAAGTATCGTGTGAATTCACCTCTGGAGTCTCATCTGTGTAAATAGTGATGTCAACGGTTTCTATGCTCCTGCATTTACAAGCCAGGTGTCCCGTAAAAAAACTTGGAATCGCACATTTAATGAGATATGATGTCACGTGTAGAATCACTCTCTGGAAATCGGCAACTCAAAAAACTGGATTCATTTAACTACCTCTGAAAAGGATCCATGGCTGACAGATGGAATGATATAGAGCGGTGTTGTTGTGTAGTCATTTGAGAAGACGTGTCGGTGAACATACCTGTGTGTTCGTACTTGTGCCTGAGCAGGGAGCTGCCCTTCTGGAAGACCTTGGAGCAGAGATCACAGGGGTAGACGCCGTTCTCCAGCCGCCGCTTCTTCGCCGCTGACTCCAAGTCGTTCGGCTCCTCCACCGTGGACAAGCCGTCTGAGCTGCTGTCAAAACGTTTCTCCTCCTGTGAGACGACAAAAACATGAATTAAATCATTTAGTAACGTACGTCAAGTGGAGTCAATAACCTGAGAAGTGATCAGAGAATCTTCTGCACAGAGAGAAGTCAACAAAGACAGATTTTTGTTATTGTCACAGAAGCTAAAGCATTTTAAAAATGAATCCATAGTTTTCAATGTTTCCAGACCGGTTACCTGACCGAGTCACTAGTAAAATAAAAATCGAGCTTGATGAGAAGAACTCAAATGTAACGGCCTAAACTCTCACAGAGGAAATATCGTCAGGAAGACAAACAAACCATGTGGCCGTTGAGCACGACGGTCTTTGCTCCGGAGGCGTTGCCGGGCGTAGTGGCGTAGGTGTAGGTGAGCTGGGGGATGAGGATGGTTCTCTTCGTCGTTGTGTTGATGGCACTGATGCAACGAACCGTGCTCTGACCAGCAATGGCCACCAACGTGGGCAGCTGTGCGGCAGAGACGATGTTCACCGGGTTTCCGCCCTGAGCCGTGGTGACGTAGATGGTTCGGCCGGCGAGCTGCTCCTTCCTCAGGCAGGTCAGGTTCAGGGGCTGCTCCTGCTGTTTCGCCGGAGGCTTGATGATTGTGATTTTCCCTGCTGCCGCGACGTGTTTGGGAAGCGACAGGTCCAGGGGCTGTGCCTGAGAGTCCGGGTAATCGGGGTCTTCTGGCTCGCTTTTAACGATGACCAGGCCCCCGTTGTTGAGGCTTTGTAATGTGGAGTCTGAAGGAGAAGTGCTTCTAGAATGTGTCTGGGCCTTGTCGTCCTCTTCTCCCTCTCCATTCTGGTTCATAGTGTCTGCTGAGAGGGAGCTTCTGGTCCGAGTCCTTTTGGAAACCGCTGCTCTAGTGTTACTGCAGCTTTTGCCCAATTTTTTCATTTTGGCAAACCACTTCCTGACCACATCCAGGGGAATATCTACATCCTCTGAGATCTTTGTCAGCTCTTTGACGTTGGGGTTGGCGTTTGAGGCGAAGTAGGTCTTGAGGAGTGAGACGATGTCTTCCACGGGCGGCTCCTCCAGCGTCACCCCTGCCTCGTTGAGCAAAGCAGCAAACGAGGGGTCCAGGGCGGCAGAGTCGACTGCCTCCCCGTTGGCTGCCTTGCGATGCTGGAGGAGGTGCAGCGCCTCCAGGTTGTCAGGACAGTCCTCACATAGTAAACATGTACTGGTGCTGTTGGCTTTTGGCAACTGAGCAAAGTCTGAAGTTTCAAAATTGTCCATTTCTGTCCGTGAGGCCGCCTCGTCTGAGACGGGCACTGAATCCTCTGGCTCCGTCTTGACGATTGAGAGATCAGCCGCCTCCGGGGTGGAGGCTTTGTCGGTGATGGAGGGGGAAGGGGCCGCAGCAATGCTAGTCACAGTGAGAGGGGGATTGTTTTTGATTACAAACGGTTGGGTAGTGGCAGTGGCGCCGACTGCAGGGCTGATGCTGTAGTTTATGATGATCTTCGTGTTGCCGTCGTGATCCACAAACGCCGGCAGGCTGATGATCTGCTGCTGTGACTGCTGGAGTACAATTCCCTGCTTCCCCTGCGTCACCACCCCGTTTGCCGTGCCCAGCACCTGCCTGAGCACGTTTCCGTCCAGCGCAACCTTGAGCACGTTCTGCAAATCGCTCAGGTTGATGCTGATGGGCGACATCAGGCCCACAGTTGGCACGACCATAGCCAGACCCTGAGGAATGGTTGTAGCTGGGGCCGCGGCCGTCGCAGAGATCCCTCCGTTCACCACGCCGTTGGTACCAGCGGAAGTCGCCGGCGCCGCCATCACGGGCTTGCACGCGTATTCCACTGGTTCAGACTTGATCTGGGTGATGGGGAGCTGCTCCTGGAGGGGTTTACTCTCAGTCTTCTCTTTAAGGATGATGCGGGCCGGGGCGATTACGACAGGTGTGGTCTGGGCGGTGGGTGGGGGGGGTTTGATCGACGTCCGGGTGACGCCATTGGGGGGTGCAGCACCCACACACTTCTTACTGCTGATGTGGGAGCTGTAGGAGCCTGAGTGGGAGAAGCGCTTCTTGCAGTTTGAGCATTCATAGGGTTTCTCACCTAAAAGAGAGACGGAGAAAATACAAAGTGTTAAAAACAAGTTCATTTTAAATGCTGCAGGTCTTTTTGTTTTGAAAGAGAAGGGAACATTTTATATTTTTATTAACATGCCAAATCTCGAATAGGTCATTTTTTGTTATGTATCCAAGCATAACACCAACATGTGTCCCTAGCAACAAGTGCTAAAATAGTGATAAGATAGTGGAGTTGCAAAAGTTGGCATTGGCAAATTGATCCGATTTTAATCGTCATTACTTAATCTTTGAATAGTTTCTGGTTTTAAATACGTGAATAATTTAAGTTGATAGACGGCTGTGGCTCAGGGGGTAGAGCGGATGTGTGCTGAAGAGTCCTCGGGCATCGTGTCTTGTGGCTGCGCTGGCAGGGTGTGCAGGAATGTGTGTTGGCTGGTTCATCGTAAGTAAAAGTGAGGTATCCGAATTATTGTTCATATGTTCAATTACACATTGTTCAATAGCCTAGTTTAACTTTCTACTTTCTATGGCTTTCTTCTTTTGATTCTTGATTTTCACTTAGATTCTTTATATAAAAGACACAAGTTAGGAAAAAACTTGTATATGCATCTACAAAAACTGTCAAACTACACTGCAGTGATATTACAGGTGGCTGCTGTGTGGAAAAATGGTCCTAGAATCGATAGAAACACACATTTCTCTGCAAAAGTTGTTGTTACATAAAACACAACTCCAACTGCACATTGACTCTTCATGTTTACTCTGATCAGCACCTTGTGTGCAACAGTAGAACAAAACCATCTACAACAAAATACCACCTCACTGATCAAGTTACACCTGCACGGTTTACTCTCAATATAGTGTTAAGTGTTAGTGTGTGTCCGTGTTTGTTAAATGCACAGACCGGATTGTTACTCGGTCGAGTTGTGCAACAACAACACCTGGACTTCATTCTCTCATAAAACTCACTGCTGACGATCAGACGCAGACAGAAGATGAGCAACTGACACAGGAGCTTCCCACGCGTGGTCAGGTAAGTAACGGTGTGATCTCGGTGGTGTCTCGGTGACGTCCCGACAAAAAGCTCCGGTTCCCCCGCCTCCCGCAAACCAGAGCCCGGCCGCAGCGTGTTCTCCCGGTGGGGGGGGCTCACGCTGCCCGGACCCGTGCGTGAGGTGCTGTGCAGCGGGGCGCAGCCATCTTGCGTGACGCGGTCCGATTACGTCACGCCGCAGCCACGCAGCCCCGGCCGCGGGGAAAAGTCAGTTCGTAAACAAACTGACCGGCGTGCACAACACACAGTAAATCACACAATCACACGCACACTGTTGCATTAACCGATCACTGACTGTAACACACACACACACACACCCAGCTGATCCACACACTCCTCAGCTCCACATCCACTTATTAACACAATAAAAGCTCAAAGTAAATTGGCTTTAGCCTCAGAACTAAACACAACAACACATCTGCATCATCTGAGCAAACAACAACAACAACACGCAGCTTTTGTTCATTTCCAACTAAAACAACGACCTCGTGTCTCCACGGACCCACAAAAAACATCAACAGTCCAGCACATAGACGGCGCCATTGCACCGTGAACTTACCAGGACGTGACCCGAGAGAAGCGCTCAGTGCGCTCGGCCACTGGGAAAACACGCATTGCACCATTTTGTCTTTACTTGCACGTGCACAACGCGGGTTAACGTGGGACACATGGAGTTAAAACCTGCAGCTCTTCGTTTTATACCTGCAAAGGTTACACCCCCCCCCTGCACAAACCGGAAGTTTAACCCCCCAAGGTAACAATAGTAGGATGGCCGCCTGGTGGTTGGCTGCAGTGTAGGTTATAAACCCTGCCTCCACCTTGTTAGTTGATGGGATACACAAGTAGAAAGTGCAAATCTTTCTCTCTCAAACATTGTTTCTGTCAGTTTTGGTGGTTCATAAAAACTGATGTTTGTTCACTTGTTAATTCTTTTTGTGGTAAGTTTGGTTCTAATTAGTTATTTGATGGTTTGCAAACCAACTTGCTGACGACACCAGAGTCACTGGACGTATTACTGGCGGCGTGGAAACAGCATCAAGACGTGAGGTGGAAAGTCTGGTGACGTGGTGTGAGGAGAACCATCTCTCCCTCAACACGGACAACACCAAGGAGATGATGGTGGACGTGAGAAAGGAGAGGAGAACTCATCGGCCACTGTTCATCCGAGGGCGTGAGGTGGAGGAGGTGAGCAGCTTCAAATTCCTGGGCGTCTACGTCAGTGATGACCTCACCTGGACACTAAACACCACCCAGCTGGTCAAGGAAGCACAACTGTACTTCCTGAGGAAGCTGAGGAAATTCGCCACGTCACCAAAGATCCTCAGCGACTTCTACAGCTGCATCATGGAGAGCATCTCGACCATCACCGTGTGGTGAGGGAGCAAGCGCCTGCAGAGCGAGGTGACGAGCGCTGAGAGGGTCGTCAGGACTTCACTGGCCTCTCTGCAGGACATCGATCACCACATTCTCCACAGAACAGCCCGCTCCATTGTCCAGGACCACACCTCGACGAGGGCCGTTCACACCTCGGCCCTCTGAAGGTCCAGACTGAGGAACAGCTTTTAACCAACTGCCATTAGGCTGTTGAATACTCAACGGCCCTGACACCACCCTGGACTATCTCAACAAACAGAGCCATCACTCGGACCCCCACCCCCCCCTTATGCACACACACGCACACACTTATCCAATACCACAACTAAACTGCACAACAAGACCATGTTCTACTGTCCATTGTAGCAGAAGGCAAAGTAATAGTCCCTGGTACAGGACTGTATCCACGACAATAAAACACTTTGAACTTTAAAACAGGCTGAAACAAAACAGCCGTTTTCAGACACGACCTCCCGGGTAAAATCTGGAGAATTGGACAGTCTGCACAGACGCGTTCAAATTCTGGCTTCATTTCTGGAGGGAAGTTCTCCTTGTATCAGAAACACATATTCACTCTCTCTGGGGTGATTAAAGCTCATAAATGAGTCTTAGCCTCTTAAAACAGGAGAATAGTGGATTGTGTGTGTGTGTGTGTGTGTGTGTGTGTGTGTGTGTGTGTGTGTGTGTGTGTGCGTGTGTGTGTGTGTGTGTGTGCGTGTGTGTGTGTTGGTTGCCATCACAGTAGCTCACCGCTGTGAATGCGCAGATGCTCCTTCAGGTGGTGCTTGTATTTGAAGGCCTTGGAACATTCGGTGCACTTGAACTTGCGGGTTCCACCTGTTCCTCCTGTCGACTGGGAAACGTGACGCTGAGACAAGAAGAGAAAGTAAATGAAGACAAGTGTCCAGATGTGTTTCTATGCTTCTGTTGTTAGCCTGAGTAGTTCAGTATTCATGAGGGAAAGTTTTAAAATAATACAACACAAAGGGCAGAGTGGAATCAAATCAATGAACACAACAGTGAGTAAAAGGTTTGGTCTTTCTAAAAAACGGGTCAAGGGTTTTTAAGGAAAATTGAATATTCATGAGACATTTGTTTTTCCTTTATATTTCTAGACTGAAGCTCAATTTTGAATCGGGAGGAAAAATAAATCAATGTCCATTAAAGAGAAAAACAAAACAGAAAAACAAGGATGCTGAAAAGAAAGGATATTTCTAGTTGATTAAAGTTACTATGGCCTGATGAAATGTATTGCTAGGGAGCGTGACACCTTAGATAAATGTTCATAGTTCACACAGAGAAATAAATAACCTTGGTTTATAGATATCTACGTGAAAATACAATAACCGGCTTTATTCAAGACTTCCAATAAGTTATTGAAACACGATGGGCCTCTGATGTTACCTGATCCCTGGAGCCTCGGTGGTGGCTCATGTGCCTCTCCAGCTGCGAGCGGTAGGTGAAGGTGTAGCTGCAGTGGGAGCAGCTGTAGTTGTCCTCGCTGGTCTCGTGGCGATACTTGATGTGCTCCTTCAGCGAGGCGTTGCGCTTGTAGCCCCGGGAGCAGTAGGGGCAAGTGTGCAACTGGGAGAAGGAGTCTGGGGTTCCTGGAAGACGTGGTAGATGAGGAGTGAAGGGTTAAGACCTCTGACCTTCACATGATGTACAGAACATACAACCTCTGTGAGCTGCGTGTTGGACCCTTAATGCCTTTAGTTCACACCACACAACTTTTTGCACTTGCGAACGAAGTCGCAGACAAAAACCCAGACTAGAACCAAATCTGTATTTGATTTGGCTCCAGATTTGATTTTGCCGTCACCAATTGCTTTGTGTCACCTCCTTCGACTAGATTTCTAGCTAATACAGCCAATCAGAGTCGACCACACATGCTGGTGAAAGATTGTGTCGTGTGTGTGTCCCCCTCTTGTCAGTCAGTCGGGTAGTATGACCTTACAATGACTGCAAGACTCCTGATTACAAGACAGCAAGTCGTGCAGCGTGAACTTGGGATGTGGCTCAGTGCTTTCATCATTTAAATCCTTTTTCAAATCTCTATTTTGTTTCCAGTAGCTCCTACTAAAGAGCAGAGGCTGGACGTGATAGAGGAGTTGCACTTCAAAACTAAATTTGTGTATTTACCGGCAATCTTTTTTGTAGAGACTGGCTGCCAGTCAAATAATGACCATCAATTCAATTTATTGTGACTTATATGAATATAATAATTTCTACAAAACATTCACTTCCTTTCCGGTTTTATCTCCAGTGACCAGACAATGTTTAATTTTAGTAGGACTTAATGTTCAAGTATGAAACAAAGAAATCTTGAGCAACACAAACGCCTCATGTTAAAACAACAAGAACATTTTACTGCTGTAAGATTTTATTCAATCATTATTCTTATTTTATTCCATTCTAATATAAAACGTCTTGATGAGTCCAATTTTCTCTCCATAACATCTGAGACTGATATAAAATGTTATTTTCACATTTAAAATCTTGTCTCCTGAACCTCAAAACAAAACACGTGCACAGTGAAACAATAAAACCCTGATACTGTTCCTACTGTGATCAGTACGGTTGTTGTATTGAAATATTTACGCAGCGATGACGTGATGTGTGTCAGCGTTACCGTTTTCATCGGCGCCTCCTGTCTCCACCGGACTCTGCTCGTCGTCAGGGGCTTCAGGGTAGATGATGGCTGTGTCTCCCTGCTGGAGAATCTCCTCCACTAGTGCATCCTTCGCTGCCTCCTCTTCCTCCTCCTCGGACACATACTCCTCCTTCACTGAAAACACACATGAGCAGAGGTCAGGATCATTTCAGCGGATGAAGAGCGGAGGTAGACGGAGCAGCAGGACCACAGGTTGAGTCGGATTTTAAAAAGTGACTCATTTGCTTTTCTGGGGCAACACATTTTATAAACGCTATTTTATTTAATTTGGCTGTTATAAAACTCTAACATCAGATTATAACAAAGATATAATGAAAAAGACTTTTCCTCCTTTTGAATGAAGAGATGATTCTGTATTTTCACCCTCTGAAGAATTTCACTTCTTAACTGTGATTCTGATTTGCAGGATCACCACTAGAGAGCGCTGCAGGGCTTCTTAATGATCCCTTGTCATGCTCCTCTTAAACGGCCCACTTCCACTTCTGAGAAATGTCTGCAATATATATTTCTCAAATCAAATAATGGAGAGAAAGAAATCAAAAATCATATTGATATGATTTTATGTCTCTTTCTTGAAGGTTCACTTGATTTTGTTGATAATCCTGGAAGCTCTACAACAGTCTGAATGTTCATGTGGATGTTTGTAGGATTCATTTCAACACTTGTAGTCAAGGTGACAGAGTCAAAAGAGGAAAATCTCCAAACTTGGATTCAGGTGTTTTTAATTTAAGATTTTTCTCAAATTCAAAGATGAGAAAAGTGGAAGGAACATCAGCTAAAAAGCCCTTAAATCATTCAGCTGTATGACTCCACCTGGGCTCGTTCTGTATGAAACCAAAGCCTCTTCTACACGTATTGCACCTCTTCTTCATCCTGAGATGTTTGTTTTCTTTTGTGTTTTTCAGTTAGTAACATCATCTACGCTGAACATTTTAAAAGGGGGCTGGCAGGAAAAGTTCCACAAAATGTCCAGAGCCTCTCATTTTGACTTTTGCGTTCTCACATACAACCACATCGGAAAATTCCAGGGAAATGTCCGGAGTTCGGAGCAAGTCTGAAAGCAGCTCAAGTTTCAAAATGACACCAGAAACTATTCCACTGGAGTAAAGACCTTGTTTCGATCCAATTTACAAGAGCAAAATTGTGATAAAAGCAACACCGAGCTCTGCAGGAATAAAACCATCTTAACTCATAACGTTTAACTCTCGTACACATCCAGCTGATCTGAAACCGCAGCAGCAGCTGACATGTCCTGATAAAACCGTGTTGACGCTGTTTGACTTCACCTCGAACAGCTGGTTTGCTGTGAACGGGACACGACGTGGTTCCCTGTAACCAAACTGAACCTTACCAGGAATAATTAAACCAACGGGCTGGATTTTAATGAGGCACGTCAGAGGAAAATGGCCCCGGGACGTGACAGTGGTACAACACTGACACAGTCTGTCCTCCACAACACTTCCTCTCATTAAAACCAAACACACTCTTCTGTTCAGATTAACCTCAGGTGCGGACACAGAGGAATGTATATGTTTAGAAATGCACCCACCACAGGCTGAATATTTAAGGTACTATATGAACTTTTAAATGCACTTTTTTAGAAGATGTAATCATGCACGACCACAGTAGAATCTGTGCTTATTATCTAAAGGAGAGGAGTTTAACACCAGGCTTTGATAGAAGGCTCTGCTGCATTTTCATTTTATACAATCAGTGGGTTTCGTTTGACTATATCAAGATTTATGAAAGACTTTAAATCCCCGTTACAAACAAATAACGACAAAAAAAAGGTCAAAACCATTAATCTTTAATATATTAAATGTCAACTTAAGTTCGCAGCCCTTGTTTTGGGAAATAAGCTGCGTGTTTGTGTTGCATAACTAAAGACTGATGCATTCTCAAGCTGTTTTCTTTATTTAACAGATAAATACTTTATTGATCCTGCGGGAAATGTAGACATCCAGACGCTTACAGGACGGTTACAAAGAAAAACAGCACACATGTGTATAAATACAACAAAGTTATAAGAAAGTATGAAAACACACCATCATTTACAGGTTTACTGTATAATCTGATATGGTTTCAGGTTTGAGTTTCACAGTCAAATAGAAACTAGCCTATAAAGGGTTGATTTGCAAGTTGTGTGTGTGTGTGTGTGTGTGTGTGTGTGTGTGTGTGTGTGTGTGTGTGTGTGTGTGTGTGTGTGTGTGTGTGTGTGTGTGTGTGCGTGTGATAAATTGATCATCAACGTCACTTTCTGTGTGTGAAAAGAAGTGATGAGGAAAAAAGCCATGAGGTAAAAATTGTGTCTCCATGGAGATCGGCCCGGACCCGGTGCCAAAGGCCACGCCTCCTCCTGCTGAGCCTTGTCAGGGACAGGTGCAGCTGTGTGTGTGTGTGTGTGTGTGTGTGTGTGTGTGTGTGTGTGTGTGTGTGTGTGTGTGTGTGTGTGTGTGTGTGTGTGCGTGTGTGTGTCCTCGTAAAGTGGCGGGACCAGGCCAAGCCCCGTTAAGCCTCACATTTAACGCACAGATCTGTGCTTCCCATGATCTCATCTAAAAGCTGTCCAAATATCTCTTTCCCCTCAGAGACCCACTCGTCTACCTTTCATGCTTCTTTCTCCACCTCTTTACTCACTCCTCTTTTTCCTCTCGCAGCACCTCCTCCTCCTCCTCCTCTCTACCCACATATCCTCCTCAGCTCTACACTTCCTTTTGTCTCACTCACGTCTCGCTCGTTCTCTTTCTCTGTCTCTCTGAATTCTTTCTCGGGGGTATGTCCACATTCATTCCTCTTTTTCTCTACACGGCAAACACTCGGCTGCTGTGTCTGAAAACCGAATAGTGAGGAAACAGTCGAAAACGTCAGTAAACTGAAAGTTGTGTTCAGTCAGTTGCACGTGTGGCAGTAGAATGAAAACTATGTGTACTTTGATCACTGCTTTTAAATGTCAGAGCCGCTGACAACACTACACACGTACATTTGTCAGAAGCCTCTGCGATCATAAAGCAAGTGATATAAATGACATCTCAGTAGAACGGTGCAGGAGCTGCTCGCGAGGTAACAGGTAGCTTATATAACGTGCAAATCAAATCACTGCTCATTTATGGAGCAACATAACCTGAGAAATATGTAAATGCAGAGACGATTTGCCTTTTTCATAAAGTTTGCCGTGCAGATTTATTACTGCAATGCAAAAATATGATGTTATCAGTCAACTGAAGCACCTCATCATTTTATTCAGGTAGTTTCCGGATGGCAGTTTAAAAAAAAAAAATCTTCTACTTCTCGTTTTTTCTGCAGCTTAATAAGCCTAATCTCTATATTTTATACCAATATAAAAATGTCTGCTGACGTAAGTGGTCGTTTTGCGATATGACCAAAGATTATATCTATTATAAGGTATAAAGTGATAAAGTGCATGGTGCCACTAACACATTTATACAGATGATCACTCTGACACAAAAACAAATCACTCTCTTCTCCTTTCTTCATCGTCGCTCCTTCTCCTCCATGAGTATTTCACGATTTCTCTCATTTCTCTATAAATTCCCCCAAATCTGTCTCTTGCTCCTCTTTGTTTTTCGGACCCCTCCCCCTCTCTCCTTCACTTGCTTCCCTCCATCACTCCTCCTCCCTCCCCTCCTCTGATACACCTCTGCATATTTTCCCACCACACTCTACAATTACACTTAATGCCTCGCAAAGAGCTGCACAATAATGACGACCAGGTCCACGCAACACACACACACACACACACACACTCCACATGTGGAATATCAGAAGGGAATGAAAACAGGAAATCATCTGGTACATACACACACACTTAATAGAACACATTTGTGCAGACACACACAAACACACACACACACACTCAGCACACACTGCACTCCTGTACCTTGCCAGAACCTGTCACTGAGAGTCCGTGGTGAATTTATTAGGCAGGATGGATTGGAGCTGCAGTGCGGCCCAGACTGCAGGGGGAGTAGCAGACTTTAATCTCTCTCCCCAGAACAACCGGCTCTCCTCTCGCCTCAGACCAGGAGGAAATAAAGGAGTGAGAGGCAGACAATCCAAAAATATCACGCAAACTCTTTGAAGGGGTCCCAGAGAGGCTCCACCGCGTTTCGTGACTTTTCCATGACTTCCCTCCAACACGGTCTTGAGTTCTTCCTCCTCGCTCTAAAAAAAACCCCGTTTTCTCCTTCCTGGTTTCGTTAATGTTTTTCTAAAGGAGGGAACAGGCTGGTTTCTGCTGCAGGTGAAACACAGCAGGTGATGTCACAGCACGCGACTCGAGCTGAATGCATTACGTTACACTCCTGTAACAACACTCAGTTTGCACTAGAGCACACACAAGTTTGCCAAAAACACAATATACAGATGATAAATAAACTTTTTCTTCTCTGCTCTACGTGGCAGATTTTTACTACGACCTCAAAACTAGGTAACTAAGTCCAGAAGGAGTCAAAAGTCTGTGCAGCGACAACAAAGCTGTTTTCTTTAAAATCTTATGCACCAGCTCCGGTAGCATCTTCTGGTGGATAAAACCAAACACCATCTATCAATCCATTATCCATATCTCCTCTGCATTTCTGTTCTGCATTGTCCTGTCTGCCAATCACGCTGATATCAGGCTCTAACCTGCTGCGGCTGAATGACCTGCACCGCGAGAACGACGCCTGCAAAAGTTACGGAAGAAAGTTTCTCCACCAAAAGAGGAAAAGTTGAATAAGTGACGCTAATGTTTACCGAACAACAACAAGCTCAGCAAACGTTTTTGTGCATAATTAACAGCTAATAATATCCGCAGCGAGCGGAGCAGCAGCTATCACTTCAAACACAGAGGAGAGGCTTTCACGTAATATCTGAAGAGGGATACTTAGCGGCTGGAGGAAAACAGGAAAAGAAGGGAGGCACATGCAAAAAAAGGCAAGTGAGGTAAAAGAACACGGAGATGAAAAGGGATCAGCGAGTGTAGGAAAGCAGCAGGTACACGGAGGAGAAAGGGGAGAGAGCCGAGAGAGGGAGGAAAACAAAGTGGAGGAGAGCGAGCGCCACTCGTGAGCGCTGGCTCACACCATGTAAGGCTTTATACGGCAACAATGGAACAAGCCTTCAGAGCAATATCTCCGAGTGTCACATTCTCGCCGTCTCCATGGTTTTAGTATTTCCTGCTTGGCTGTAACTAACGGCTGCTGAGATGAAGGCAGATGTTTGCGTGGGCTGAGCTGTTTGTGGGGAACCGAGGATTACGGGGGCATTGTAAAGCGGTGTAAACACAGGCCAATCAACCTCTGGGGCTGAATGCAAACTTGGCTTTGCCTCTTCTTATTAAATCTCGTGCTACTTTTGCAGTTTGGCGTATACGCGAAGGTGTGTCATGGTTTCTGGGTAAGAAGCTAATCCTGCAAACTTACTTACCGGAGAGTCTGTGCAGGTTTTAAATGTGGGAGTCTCAAAGAGCTTTTGCAAGCTGTCAGGAAGTGAAAAGAAAACACAACATAAAGACGTAACGCTTCCCAAAAACATCTGTTTCTGTCTGAACTTCCTGCAGCTGCTGAAACTTCTGAAACCATAAATGGGCAGAACAAGAGGAAGGACAGCGCGGGAGTGATTGATAAGCAACACAAGGTCCAACAGGTGCGAAGAATCCTGCAAGACCCAACCTGCTCCGTGTGAATCTACAAGTGGACACACGGAGCAGAATAAAACCCGTCTGACAAACGAGATGCAGTTTGAGCTGAGTCGACTCCCCACGGTCACACACACTCCCAGCAGAGCTAATGAGGGAACCCATTACAACCTGGTTTCACTGGTATCCCAGTTAACACACCGTCTCAAAGAGGGAACGGACGAGGAAAGAAAATGTAGAGTTGATAAGGAGATTTCAAAAACTTCAGTAACTGACTATTTGTTTAGTTGCATTTTCAAAGACTATATGTAGAAAATGTTTAATTTTATTTTTATATCTAATGTGACTGAAACTAACACCTTTCAGATTCTTCACTGGTGGAAATTAGTCATCAGAAGATATGGATCAGGGCTTAAGGATATTATTGATGACCATTTTTTACTATTTCTGACATTTTATAGACCAACCCATTATCACCAAAGCCCCTATGTGCTGTGTGAAAACCAGGATATTGCCGACTTGTGTAATAAAAGCAATAATGAATGAAGAAAATCAATGTGCCTCAGTCCGCCACAAATAAATCAATGTTTAGGAATATCTGATGAAACCCAGGACAAAGATGCACTTTCTTATCTGGGATATTTTGTCTTCATCTCTGAATACAGGGTCGATGTGGAGGTGCGTCGTCTTTCTTTGTTTTCAGTCCACGGTGTTGACACAGATTTCAGACACACATGAAGCCTATAAAGAACTGACCCCGGGGCAGAGCGCTGTATTATTAAAAGCGTAACCTTATAGAGAATGTAAGGGATTTATCCAGGTTTACTGGATGTGAGAGCTGGAGATTATGCAGGCAAACGTCTGCACGACTGCAGGCGGGATTATACATTATTTAAAGAATTATTGATGCGTGTCTATTCCTCAGACATGTTTACTTTCCCTCCTTCTTTTTCTCCATCTGCCTACCTCACGCTTTCACTCTTTCACATCCTCTTATTGCTCAGCTTCTCTGGCTGTTCATCGCTCTTTGCTTCTCCGTCGATCTGAAAAGTGTCACGCCCGCACCGAGCTGTGATTGTGTTCGGCTGACTCGAGCTTTTTCTACAAAAACCACACTGGCAGCAGATCGCTCAGTGTGTGTGTGTTGGTGTCGTGGCACATTATTTAATTAAGAGGGAGGGAGTTCGTGTACGACTGTTGCACAATAATGCAGAATAATGCACAGCTAACACAGCGAACATGAGTCTGCATCTGTCCGGAATCGGCTGCACTGGATACCAGCTGAGTGGGTAATTATTCTCGACAGTAGCATCGTCTACTGAAACAGAAGATCCCTCACATCACCAAACAAAGATGAGTACTATGAGTTATTAGCTCCGCCGTGGAAGTTGTGTTTGTCTTTCTGGAATAATCAACACACTGACGAACAGCGATCCTCGTGTTTCTGTGGTGGCCTCTCACCTCCATTCCAGGAGCCGTTGTGGGGTAATACTGTTGCGGCGGCGTCATGGCTGTCCTGTGGCGTAGTCCCCTCGGCGGCGGCGGCGGCGGGGGCGGCGACCTCAGGCTCCTGCAGGCTGTCCTCCTCCACAATGTGTAGCTTGTCCTCGTCGTCCGAGTCCGAACTGGCCTCCAAGCCATTGTTGAAGTCTGTCACTGCAATGAGGAGAAACAGAAGTGAGAGATGATTAAATATGTGAGATTACAACCAACGCATAGGATTATGCAAAACTACTACACAGATTTCCACGAAGAAAATCTACAATATCAAGGACTATATGTTTTTAAACTCATTTTACAAAATATCTCCATCCAGCCAAGAAAACCAAAGCAACGACAGTCGGTAAGAACAAGTGAGTCGGGCCAGTAGGTGGCGATCAAGTCCACTTCAACAATCCATTCAAATACACCGTGAGCTTATTCTCCTGTCCCTGAATTTGAAGGGGACTATCAGGCCTTGAAGGAGGTAGGTGCTCTACTCGAGTTTTCAGCGAAGATGCAACAAAGGCAAATGTGTTGACAAAAAAAACACAAAACCTCTGAATCAATTCAACTCTACAGAAAAAGCTCCTCTCGTGTAATATTTAAATATTGAATTGCATGTTTTCCCATCCCGACTCCTGCCTGTGATCCAGCCGCAGTGAGGATTCCAATCCAGACCCACGGCTGTTACTTGCTCACTGTGCAGGAGATCATCTCCACCGCCTCATATCCATCAATGTGACCTGAGCTACACACAGTTTTTTCTCCCCTCATGTGCACGGAGACGACATAAAAATGAGCCCAGCACAGCCACGGGGGGAAATAATCACTTGTTTATCAGCCTCAGAAAGCAAATCTATTTTACACTGTGCTGCAGTCAGTGAGTTTGTCTGTGGGTTAGTGCGCCTCAATGTGAGCTCAGGATGAATAATGGACCAACTGGACTGGTGTGAATGAGCCCGGAGGAAGAGGTGTGTGTCTGTGTGTGTCTGTGTGTGTGTGTGTGCGTAGCAGAAAAGCTGTAGATGTTGGAGACAGGAAGGTGTATGTGGATGTAAGTGATGATGAGCACTATGCTGTAGGTAGGATAATTGCCTTTTCACAGTCAGCATGTGTGTACTCGTGTCTGTTATCTTAAATGAGTATGTGAGTGAACACGTGTGTGTCTGCATGTGTGTGTCTGTGTGCGTGTGTACGCTCTCTGCAGGGAAGCTGTACGTCTTGGCAGAGGTGCTGAAGAGGCCTAATGAGCAGGAGAGCCCGGGCTGTTTGTTCACAGGTGCACGCAGACACACACACACACACACACACACACACACACACACACACACACACACACACAGAGGTTCCAAACCACATAACAAGCTGTGTGTGTCTGTATGAAACGGGAAGCTGTGTCAGGTAGCGCCGTTAACCACTCACACACCCCTTGCATGCACATGTTGCAGACCATGTGACGCACACCTTTTGTAACCCACCTAGGTCTAAGACACCCCACACACACACACACACATCCTGTGTCACCACTCAGACAAAATGTGGTTCGATCTGGAGACGAGTCTTGTCAATTCTCCAGACTGATGAGTGGGGCTCAGAATATAAAAATGTCTGTGTGTGTGTGTGTGTGTGTGTGTGTGTGTGTGTGTGTGTGTGTGTGTGTGTGTGTGTGTGTGTGTGTGTGGGTGGCGTCGATGCGTGCCTGGATCGATGTAAGAGGCTGGGAGAGTCACAGAGTGGAGCGAGACACAGGAGTAGGAGGTGAATACATGCAGGAGCTGCTCTGTGCTGTCATTTCATATTTGGCCATTGGATTAAAATATGATGTTGACACGACTTTTGTTGGTCGCCACTTCCCGTCCTTGGCTCTGTGTGTGTGTGTGTGTGTGTGTGTGTGTCCAGCTCAGTACAGCAACATTTACACGTGGTATAACATCAATAGTACAGTAACACTGTTAGTGAGAGCAGGAGAACAAAATCCGATCCTACAAGTGTTAACAGTGACAGTATTGCACTTTATCACATTCTAATTCTGGATTAAGCTTCTAATCATGTTCTAGATTTACAGATCAAACGTCTGGTCTAAAGAAAAAGTGTAATCATGAAAAAAACGTCCATCACATTTTGTTTTCTTCGACCAAATATCCCAAACGGTTTTCAGGAGAAGACAAATTATCGTTTCATCTTTACAGACAATCAAAAATATAAAGCTTGATGACCACAACTCCATGAGCCACAACTTTTGTTTTTTGAAATGAGGAAACTGCCAGACAATCAGCTCCAGCCGTGCAGACAGTGTCTCTCTTCACTTACACAAAACGACCAGACCGTTCTCCTTGCAGCTCTAATAATAAAAAGTCTATAATTTCAGATAAACAGCTCGTGTCTGCTCGACACCACGGAGGCCGCCGGCTGCAAACTGGTGAGTTATTCTTAACAGTGTCGGCTGGAGGGGGAACAACAATCAGCTGAGCACCAGATAACACAGAACACTGGAGGAGACACAGAGTGAAAGCTTGAGCTGATACAGTCTGTTCCCTCTTCAGTGGATGAGCGGAATCAAAATGCTCAGGAAAAAACATCTTAATGACAAACAGGTTGAAGGCAGAACGTCTCGAAGACAACTAATCCGGAAATCCATCATTCCTGCTACGCTGTCCTCTTATTGTCAGAGTGCAGTTACCACAACAGGAGACAGGGGGCGTGGTAGAAAAGGCAGACAACTGCTTCCCATCACATGAGACGTAACAGTCTCACGACAACTTTTCTCTTGTGTGGGTGTGTGTATGTGTGTGTGTGTTTGTTTAGGTTACAGAGAGAGAAAAGAGAGCGAGTGAGAGACCCGTCCACATCGTGAAGACGAAGCGTCAAGTGAACTGTTAATCCTCCGTCTGGAGGTCTGCACAGAGGAGAGGAAGAGGGAAGTCTAGACCGTGGCATTCCTCCCTTCCTGCCATCCATCGCTCTGATTAACAATCCGTTTCATAACAGCCTCCTTCGTTATTACTCCGAGTCTTCAAATGTTACTTACACCAACTTAACTCTGAGCAGAAATCACTGGAGATGAATGTCATGTATCCTCTCAACACTGAGCTGCTTTAGAAAAGAGCCAATGAGTAATGACAAACAACAAACTGTGGCCTGAACCTCTACACCGGCTTTTATTTACTTCATTATTGAGTGAATCAGACGGAACGAGGAGACGTGAGGGCGGAGAGCAATGAGTCACAGGGTTGATTCATCACATCCTGACCGGAGTGGATCTAACAATCATCTATTGAGGAAATTAAAAACTAATTGTAATAACACAGCCAAAGGGATGAGCGTCAAAGCCTCCACAATAAACGCGGAAAATAAAAGAGTTCCTCCTCATTCATGCTCTGCCCCTGCGAACATCTGCCCTGTAAACAGCTGTGTCATCTCCACTGATCCCAGCGTCGTCCCATTTAACATCCAACGACCGAAAGAGGAGGAAATAAATAATTTCCACCAACAGTTACAGCGCAGTTCACCGAGCGAGCAGCAGAGCGTCTGACTTCTTCAGTGTTAGCATCAGTGAGCCAGACCCGCATCACATCATGTGCGTCTGACGCACCACAACGCGACCCTGACTGGACCACACGGCCGCGGATCTGGGTCAAAGGTCACCTGCTCTGCAGCGGAAAGAGGCGCAGGAAGCGTGAGTGTGCGCTGGTTAAAAATAGACCGTCTGCAGATAGAATACAATATACATCAGGATCACGATGGCCTTCATCCCACGACTTCATCAGTCTACACGCTCTGTGAGGCGGCGCACAGCTGAATGAGCTAAATGCTAACAGATGAGCTCATGATGAAGACGCTAACACGCCGATGCTGGGCAGGTTCAGTGTTTTCCAGGTTAGCTGCAGGCAAACAGCTGCTGAGGACTTAACACACAGTGATGGGAGATTATATAAAATGTACAGGTACTGGGTCATAAATGAAGTATTGGCCTGTAGAGCACAGATGGGTTTTCGGGCCTCAATGTCAATATAACAACATAATGCCGACCTCATGGTGGCGCTAGATGAAAGGTCAGTGCTCCCATATGAGCACTTCATTTAAGTTCTATATATTTGGTTGTATTGTTGTTTTATTTTTATTTATAGTTATTTATAATAAAGTTTGTGGTAACACTGTAGAATGTTTTGTTCATTTGTTTGTCATAAAGATTGAATAACGACATCTCAGGAATCAAATGTTGTTTTGATTTGTATATCGGCCGATATAACGATATCGGTTATTTTTACTACCTAGTATTGGTATTGAGATCTGCCCCAAAAATCCATATTGGTCGGGCGCTATCAGACACATCAATCATGTCATAAAATAACCAAAGTGAGCAGCTCATCACGATCGGTCGTTAATTAGAGACGTGATGATGAACTCAGGCAGCTGAACAAAGCTCATCAAACTGAACCTGAATGAAAATGAGTCAACTCCTTTTCTTTATGAGCCGCTATTGAAAAGTCCTAAAGAAAGATGTGTGAGTGAAACATCAGAGTGTTCGACATGGCCATGAGTCTGTTTGTGTGTCTGTCTGTGTGTGCTTGTGTGTGTGTGTGTGTGTGTGTGTGTGTGTGTAGTGGCCCAGGGCAGCTGTGCAGGATGGGACCTCTGCCAAGCCCTAACAGACAATTACCCCACTGTGTGTGTGTGTGTGGGTGGGTGTGTGTGCGTGTGTGTGTGTGTGTGTGTGTGTGTGTGTGTGTGTGTGTGTGTGTGTGTGTGTGTGTACATCACTATAGCTGTCTGTCTGCTACTCGATGTGACCAGACTTTAACATGCTGAGCAGCTGCACACAGTCGGCCCACTTAAAGGGACAGTCACACATTTTCTACAACAAGCTCATGTTGTGGAACAAATTCTATAGAAATGAAGTCGTTTTTTTGAGAAAATGAAGATTATCTTCATTAATAATTCATCTATTTTTCTTCTTGCCACCGACAAACTTTTTTTTTTTAAATGTCTCCTTGATAACTTAAGAATCAATCAAGAAACAATGACATCAACATTTATTTTACACTTTTATCATTAAACAACTGAAGTCACAGTTGAAATAAAACGTTGCTGTTTGTGCAAAAGTTTAGAGATGCAACAATTTTTCGATAAATGTATTAGTTTACTGCAAAAAATGAATAAAGTTATAGATTATCTTTGGCTGTGGGGAATTTTAAGGAATGTTTTACTCTTTTTCTTTTTGCATTTTATTGACAAAGCGATTGAGATTTAGCAGCAAAAACACAAATGAAAAACAGACACTTCCCATAAATTCTTCTGCTTCCTGTTGCAAAGGGACTGTTGACACCTCTCTCCCTTTCCTGGTGAGGGTAACCAGGTCTGCTGATTTGTTTTCAGCAGGTTTTTAACCCGAAACAGCACCGAACAAGCCAATTTCAGCCGCTGACCCCAAAAAACTCAGCGATTGTTTGCTGAACTTTGTGTTTTCTTGTTTAAGGTCACACTAAACGACCTTTCACCTTTGAAATCCAGGTGAAAAACACCCACGACAGAGTAGACGCAGCCTCGTCGCAGGACTGGAAGATGTTAAGTATTCAGCACTGAGTCATGCTCCTGAGGTGTCTGTTAAAAGTCGACATCATGAGGTAAGACTGCGGCTGCGTCATCCTCCCAGACAGGAGAGCAGAGGTGTGGTCGCTCTGTTCCCTGGCACAACGCGCCGTGTTTCCATTCCCACCTCGCTTCAATACTATGGCAACAACAATCTCTATATATAATATCTTATAATTCAACATGGGAAGTCAATGAGGTCGAAGGTGTGTGTGTGTGTTTGTGTGTGTGTGTGTGTGTGTCCAGAGTAATCAAGGCCTTCCAGCTGCTTCCTGCTCAGGTGCTCAATCAGACCCCATCAGACCTCTCTCTCTCTCTCTCTCTCTCTCTCTCTCTCTCTCTCTCTCTCTCTCTCTCTCCTCCCTCCTCCCTCTCTTTTCTTTGGTTGACCTCTCAGCAGAGAACAGTGGGAGCAACAGAATCACCGGAAGGCCAGTGAGACCCGCACTGGGAACTGCGACCCTCGGAGATAAGAGCGGGACTTTGAAATTGAACTTAATGTGGCTGTGTTACCTGATTATGAGACTCTTGATGAGAGCGTACACTCATCAGCCTCTCGATAAAACTAATCACATTCATCTGAGGATACAGCTCCTTCAGTAATTCGAGAGACAGCCCAGGGTCTAATATGTCGTGTTGGAAACCAGGGAGATTCTCTTACCGCTCAGGTGAAACTGCGCTGGGCTGTTATCAGTCCGCCGCATCGGCCTCTGCCCTCAAACGAGAGGATGTGGTTTAAAATGCAAGTAGAAACTAGAGATAGAGAAACTGGCAGATGGTTTTTTTTGAAATTTTCATCAAATTCTGAGGGAATAACTCATGGATCTTGATGGGGAAAATTTCAGCTTTGAACTCAACCACTGACAAAATAAAATTTTCATGTCTACATGAAACATGCAGAGGGAAGAGAGAAACAACGAGGGATATATTCCAGTAGCACAGGGAACATTTAACACAAGTCATATCTTTAATAGTCACTATCATGCTTTACCATAATTCCAGCAATAATCTTTTTACTCAGTGTTAATTTTAATGTTTCCCAATTGCGGATATTACATCTACAGTTTGACCTATTTGAGCAAAAGCTGCTGTTCAAAGCCGGTCACAGACCTTAAGGGACTTTCACATCATTCTCAAACTTTGCAGAGACGTTACCGACTCACAGGTGACGGAACAACACTGTGGCTGATGTCATTTCCCCAAACGCTCCTATATCTGCCGCGTGTGGCCGTGACTCACAGGACGACCACCTGAGAAACTACTGCGCATAAGTGTGAGTGAGAAGTGAGGTGTGATTGATGTGTGTTAACTAAAGCAGCAGCACAGTGTGTGTGACTGATAACACGCATCAGGTTTATGATGTACACACGGGTACATGCTGTGTGTGTGTGTGTGTGTGTGTGTGTGTGTGTGTGTGTGTGTGTGTGTGTGTGTGTGTGTGTGATGATTCATTTCAACATGGGGTGGCAGCACACAGGGGGATTACATAATATTCTCAGCTCTGATCTCAGGCCTGTTATAGCTGCCTGGAAAAACTGCTGCACCTCTGCAATCAAATCAGACGTCTAATCAACTGGAGTTCTTCAGTGACTCATATAAACTGTAATGGGTGAGGAGGTTTGCACCGAAGCTGCTGGAGGGCGAGAGCTTTCTATAAAAATCCTCCTGTCACATTGGTCTCCTTAAAGTCGGGCCTCAAGATGTAACTCTAATTGATATATTCTTTTTTTTTTCTTTTCCATAAGATAAATTCTGCTGTCATTTCTAATTTAAAATAATGCGCACGGAGCCTTGAGCTGCTTTCACACATGCACTGAACTCCGGAGGATCTCCAGACCTTCTCTGGAGGGGCTGTGTGTGAGATCTGAGTGAGAGGCTCCAGAGATGTTCATGTTGGGCCAGTCCCCTTGTAAAAACTCTGCAGAACTTCCCAATGAGTCAATGTGCGAACACAGCAGGAGATCCTACGCAGGGTTTACCGTGAAGGGAGGGAGGTGAGAGCTTGTCAAGAGAGCTTTTGATGATAAGAGCTGACGTCGGTGTAGATGGTGTAAACAGATAATCTCTGCAGCGCCAGGCCTCATCTCTGTGGTGTTGTGATGCGTCTTAGCAGAGAATCTCATTGTTCAGGTGTGAAAGGCAAACTTAGGAGAAAGTCCAGATCCAGACATTCTGCGGAGGTCTAGACTAAAAACGTCAATAGAGATGTTCCAATACCAGTTGGAAATAACTCAGATGCTCCTGAATCTGCCGTGTCGGGCATCAGGGAGCACGTGAATCTATGAACTGATCCGATACCACGTCTTTAAAGTTACAGTTTCTTCTTTTCCACTCCAAAACAGCAGTTGCACTGTCCTGGTAAGTGCTGTTTTAAGAGACAAGAAGAAGAAGAAGTGATTTCCGGTAGTTTAGCATTAGCCAGATATCGCTAAAATGTTTGCAATCTTGAAAACTGCCTTTTGTACTTCAGTTTCCAGGGGTGAAACTAGTGATGCCAATTATAAAACTAGCTAAAGACTATACAGCAATGACAGCAACACAGCATTTTAAATATTATATATATTCAAATATGCTTTTTAAGTTGTTAGTTTTAAATGCACTAGTGTTGGATCAGTACTCGGTATCCGGGGTAAATGGTGTCGGAACATCTTTACAAAGCCTTAATTGTTTAATGTTTTCAACTGAACAGTCTTAAGTTATTGCTGCTGCCAGTTCCAGGGCATTTCTCTGCAGGCAACCTGCACTCTGACCTCTGACCCCGCAGGAGGGGGGGGGGGGACGCAAGACAAAGGAAGCCGTGAAAAGAGTTCCATAAAAAAAAAGGAGTCCCACTGAGCCTGTGTTTGTAAAAACTGATGCGTCTTTAACGTCGCCCTGCCACACTGGCTTAAACCTGACAAAACACACACACACACAAACACACAAACACACACACACACACACACACACACACACACACACACACACACACACACACACACACACACACACACACACACATTTACTCAATCCACTGTTTGTGTGTGTGACAACTGCATGATCAGCAGGATTTAACTCTCTCTGGCAACAAATGGGTCACACGCTAACACTGTGCTATTAGGAATTTCCTCCCACACATATACACACAATCACACACACACACACACACATACATGAAGTATAAACACAGCTTTGACCTACATATCAATGCATCACAGTCGGTCATGTGCAATGTAACATGTCACATCCCTCTCTCTCCTCACACACACACACACACACACACACACACACACAGGAGGGAGGTATTCTACATCTCGGTGAAAACTGTAACATGAACGAATTGAACGATTGAGCAGACGTCCACATCCAGGAAATGACATATGGGGAAGTGGGTGCGTGGGGGTCGGGGGCGGTGGTCACTTCCTGTTTACCTTTGCACCGTCCCGCCTCCTGTCTTCCCCTCTCAACCGCGTCCGCTCAGCTCTTCTGCTGCTTTCTACGACTTCTACACGTTCTCGTGGCACCAGAAGGAAGTGACAGGCCCGACGTGAGGATTTCATTTTGACACCGTGAG
Organism: Hippoglossus stenolepis; assembly: GCF_022539355.2. Taxonomy (NCBI): domain Eukaryota; kingdom Metazoa; phylum Chordata; class Actinopteri; order Pleuronectiformes; family Pleuronectidae; genus Hippoglossus; species Hippoglossus stenolepis. The sequence continues at coordinate 21,991,911 of NC_061493.1, read as the reverse complement.
CAACGACTGGATGCAAGTTGTGACTTTGAGCAGCAGCAGCATTTAAGTAGGTTTGACTGGATTATAAAGAGAATATATGAGACGTCCACAACAGTACAACTTACTGAACTAAAATGGAGAGTTGATCTGCTCATTTGGATTTAGATTCAGATTCATGTCCGATATTTAATTTGCATAATGAGGTCAGTATCAGCTCCGACACAAATTCCTCCACCACATCACACTGGTGCCTGCTCCAGAACCTGAGCCAACATCTCACTTCACACCAGCTCTCACATGAGGTCGAGAACTTCCATAACAAACAGACAAACAGACAAGAAAGCAAAATCTGAAGAGAAGAATTCATTTATAAAACAAATATTTGGCCGTCCGGTCACATCTAAACCTTATTTACTTATTTTCTGACCACATCTTTTCGGTATATTTCTCGTAAGGACATTTGTTGTTGTCTCCGAATGAAAACAATGGTGGTTTTATTTGTAGCAGTAAAGTAGTGATAGTAGTAGTGAGTAGCCCTGGTACCCAAAAATCAACACCTTCTAGTGTCAATAAAAGGTGTTTTACTTTTTCCATCAGCTCATATTGGCAGAAAAACCACCTGACACGTGAAAAGTACGACTGAGGCTGCAGGTCTGTAAGTGTTTTCAGGTCTAATGGACTGATTCCTTTCTCGTTCGTCACCTGCTCACTTCTGATTCACGTCGAGGAAACGAGAGGAACATTAGTAATATCAGCAGCTGGAAACTCCCTGCTGCCAGTCCAGTTCTTTTAAATGCAAACAGAAGTGCTCACTTCAGAACGAGCACTCAACAGCCCGCAGCCCGTCACTGTGTGTGTGTGTGTGTGTGTGTGTGTTTTATGTGTGTGTTTGTGCAACGTGGGTAAGAGTGCATGAGAGGTGTGTGAGAGATGAGCGAGGCAGACAGTCGATCACATAACCTGCACTGTCATACTCACTCATAAACTGCCTCCCACTCTCTCTCTCTCACACACACAAACACACACAAACACACACACTCTCCCACTCTTCATTCTCACACACTCCAGCTCTCTAAAACACACACACACACACTCAAACACACACACACACACACACACGTCCGCACTCATGCAACCTGTGTGGCAGGGGCGTTTCCCTCACCGCAGCTGCTGCAGAGGAGAGCTCATGCTCTATCTTACGTTTAATTTAATACTACAGTACATGCATTAATCTGCCGCATCAGGTGTACACACACACACACACACACACACACACACACACACACACACACACACACACACACACACACACACATCTTATCACTTATCTTCTCTGCCAAAAGACCATCCATACCAGCTCTACCTCTGGATTAAAGGCTTTTATACAGTAATCTATCGTGCATGATTTATTGTGTACAGTTACTGTTTGTACACTCGACTCACTGGGTCTTATCTCCTGCTCGTCAATTAAGTCCGTGATCAGAGTGGAGCGGCGGGCAAACACTCACAAGGTCAGAATTAACGAGACGCCGCGTATTAACAAACAAGTTACACGTAGCATAAGTCTGTCATGATCGCCGGGTTATTTTGATCCTGTTTCATGATTCATTAGGAAAGAAAACGTCAAGAAAGAAGCTGGAACCATCAATAAATGAAGCTTCTAAGAGTAGAGAGTTAATTTGACAGGTTTGACAGCAGAAAGAAACTGCTTTCTGTTTTCATGGAACAACCCTGATATGGTATTTTTTTTAAACACAAACAAAGAGCAACTAGAAAATGTTTAGATTTGGTCTGAGGTGGAACTTTATACTGTAAAGTGTAGAACGTGCTTTGTAACCTAGAGAGGGAACACTAAGAAACATAATATACAGAGAACAAATACAATGCTATCTACTATTCACGTCTGAGGATCGTCTACGTTTTGCTTTAAAATACCTTGAATAATTATTATTGTACATTTAATATACTTTACTTTCAGCCACATGCACACAGAAAAAAACAAAATACACTAAAAAGGTGGAGGATTTCTACCCTTACTGTCAATAACTCCTCAATTCATTTGTCATTGCTGCTCCCTTCATTAAACATGTTCTGATATATAAATACTTTAATCCTTGACTCAGCTTTCCATTATGTTAAAAACTGTTTCTTCTAATCAACAGAGGGATCCTCACGTGTGGCTCATCGGGGGTTTCCACGTTTCCCTGTTAAAGGTTTTGTTTTGGTAGATTTTCCTTCCTCTTCTTGAGGGTGAAGAACAGAAGAAGCCGCACCTTCTTAAACCCTAAGAGACAAACTGGGATTTGTGAATCTGGGCTTTACAAATACAATTTGATTGATTGATCGGCAGCAGCATCGACACAGACAAGCGGCTCTGATGACAGACACACTGAGTCAGAGAAGCAGAATATTACTGTGTGGGCCGCCCCCCCTCCTACCACTAATGTATTTAAATCCCAGGACCCCTTCAAAATACGATTTAGGACAAACACTGCAGCCGATGTGCTGGTGAAACATCAGTCACCTGCAGGAGAGAGAGGCCAGCAGGCTAATCACAGTGACGCCTGCCTGACCCGCCTCCCTGCGGCCGGACCAACAGCCCCCGGAACAAGAGGCTGGGTTTTGGTGAAATATCTCTTTAATAGCCTTCCGAGTCTGAAGGCTTAGATGGAGGACAGGTTTGAGGGCAGGACCTGAAGTCAGGCAGAAAATAGCTCAAAGAGATACGTGCTTACGTGTGTGTGTGTGTGTGTGTGTGTGTGTGTGTGTGTGTGTGTGTGTGTGTGTGTGTTGTGTGTGTGTGTGCGTGTCCACGGCTGCCACGCCAAGAATAAATTAACCCGAGCTGGACTGACCCTGTTTTTTTTTTTTTATGTCTCTGAATCAGACCGGTGGGGATAAAAGACGAGGAACGTTACATAAGCTTTTCTCCCAGAAGACACTAACATATACAGCGCGTCACACAAGAGAGCGACTGCACAGACGCACGAGCACCAGCGGAGGAGGAGAACCTGGTGATGAGCTGCGGTGACCCCTGGTGGGTCCAGCAGGCCGCGGCCAGTCCCCCGCCTCCCGGGCTCCAAACTCTGCTGGATCCAGACGAGTAGTCGGAGCAGCTGTGAGACACCGAGCGGAATAAGGGGGAGGTGGATGGAGAGAGGGGGCGAAAATCAATCCGATGGCTTGAGTTTCCACGCCAGGGGCCACACAAGAGCCCGGCTGACCAGGGAGCGGCTGATTCAATTTACCTAAGAAGCCCAGCTGTTACTGTGTGTGTGTGTGTGTGTGTGGGTGTGTGAGAGAGAGAGAGAGAGAGAGAGAGAGAGAGAGAGCCAAAAGAAACTACTACACTAGCACTTTTCCATTCTTCCCTCTTTCTTTTTGTAATTCCCTTTTTATGTAGGTCTCCACTTTGACGGACATGAGATTCCAGACTAAGACATTAAATCTTGTTGGATGGCTAAATGTGTGTGTGTGTGCGTGTGTGTGTGTGTGTGCGCGTGCTCTTTCATGGTGCCTGGGCTCATGACAGGCTATATATTATCCATAAATCACATGGATGTGACTCTTTGATTTTATTACGGGCACAAATAGACTGCAGTGCATGCGCAGCACGACCTTCAGTAAACAGGTTCCTTTCAGAAAGCCGCCTCACTACAGTCGGCACCTTCCAGGCCCGTGTGGCTCTAGTGTGGAGCGTTACTTTGTATTTTCACATGTTCAGACACAAATTGACGATTGAAAGACTCAGAACTTCTATAACTTGTTATTAATGACAGTGCAGTTCGTGGCTAGTAGCCCACGAGTCTTTCTCACCTGGGGCAGGCGACCTTCACACGCCAAAGAAATTCAGCCTACAAATCACGCTCTGCCTGTTGGGAACCCCCTAAAATGTGCCTTGATATTAAATGCTGTTCAGAGAAGATGAACATGAAGTGCAGCTGGTGACCACCGTCCTGATGGCTGCCCACGGCCTCTGCTCCCCCAATGAGCAGCCACGTTTCAGTGTAAGACCAGGGGCCAGGGAGGAGAGAGTGCAGCCAAGCCAAGAGCCACGCTACGCCAATCAGTGCTAAAGAGGTCGGAAAGGTCGCTGCCCGGCTGCCGGCGCACATTGACTGGGAAGGAGCAGCGACAAAGCATGGAGAGGCCACCTCAGGGTGGGGGAGGGGGAGGGGGTTTCTGAGGAGGTCTGTGAGCACATGGTCTTTGACCACATGACTCACTGGGGGACAGAAGAAAGCAGGGCAGCCAGCTTGTGGTTGAAATGCAACAATGGCGGGAGCCGGAGCCGCTCCTGAAGCCAATCATTTGAATGTAAATCAGTTTGTCCAGCAGGGGAATCTTCCCCGGTGACATCGGCACAAACACAAGCTACACAGAAGCTACACAGAAGCATCACATGACGGTTGTTATTCCAGCTCGAGCAGCAGATTCATTTGACTCCACACGGTCACAAAAAGTTGATCTGTGTGTATCCAACTAATTTTTTAAACCTTAACAATTTTCTATTTTCCTCGCACAAGGACCATCTCTCCACTGGAGCACTGTACGAGGATGAACAGAACCACTGATAATCAATCACAACATTTGATGAAATATCAACCGATTATTCAATCGACACAACACAACGATCTGTACTGGAAACCATCAGGAAGCCCCTCGTATTCTGTCAACGATCAATATATGAGCCTGTTTGCTCACATGCCTTCATCTTATTGCTATAAGGGAGACTGATATATATATCAATGAGCCGAAGGTCTTTGGTTTCATACCAAATATCTCTTTTGTTTTTCCATTTATTCATCAGAATAATCTAGAAACAGCCGCTATCATTTAATCTACAGTTCTGATATAGATCCTCTGTCTATGTGATAAAAATTATTGAGTAGGTCACCTTGTCTTAAAGTGGTTGCTAATAATCGTAATAAATTTTATCTTGATCTGTAAAATCTACAAAAAAGAGTTTAAGAACTCAGGATAACATCTTCAAATGTTTTGTTTTTTTTACCAAGCAATATTACAAATTCCAAAGATGTTTATTTTGCTATCATATACGACAAAGAACATTTAAGACGTTTTTGCTTCTGAAATGTACCAAATAGTTATTAATTCACTAAACCATTTATTCTATTTATTGCTCCTGGAATGTTCGGCACAGCACAAAGAGAAATACACGTAGTTTTTACCAGTTTTTCCAGATTATACCAAACCAGCCTGATTTCTGTTTGTGTTGATACATGAACACAGATTTATTTTCTTTCAACATAACTCAAATCAATCAGGATATGTATATGTTAGCTAAACACTCCAAATGCCATCATATAAAAAACACCATCGTAAACAGCTGCTGGGTTTCTGTCGTCTCTCAGCCCTGGTGCACATCTGGAGCGGGGCTCCTCCAACCAGCTTGTTATCCAGCCCCAGATTCCTGTGAAATGTGCCTACGCCACACTCTCCCTGCCGTGCACAGACACAGCACTGTGCACCTTGTGATCAGCAAAACAAACAACAAACAGACAGACATGCAGCGGATGACACTTTTGTAAAGCTTTCGGAGGTGCTGGGGATTTGCTGTTTGTATTTGCAGCCCCTTAGGATCCTGTGTTGTTTTTGCCGGAGTGACAGATACTGGTGGGAGCAAATCTAGGTCATCGCTGTGCCCAGCATCAGAATTTCACCCACTGCTTTCCCTGCACGGTGGTTTTCCAAGTGTGGTGCAGTGTCTGAGTCTCATCCATGCGTTCACACTGCCAGCAACAGACTGATAAAGATCTCATATATCAAACTTTACTGCCTCCTGCTTCCCCCCCCAGTGAGATTTCATATTTAACATCCAAAAACTGAACATTCAGAAAGTTTATGACGGAAGAGGACGGGCAAGTTTCTCAGTCTGGTGATAATAAATCAGCAAACTGAAGGAAAACATGAAAAGACAATCCCACAGCATTGAAACACACACACACAGTCTATCTGCAGACGACTACACATCCATCTATTATCTGTATCACATCCCTTTAGGGTCCCAGATGGGGGTGGAACCAATCCCAGCTGACAATGGGCGAATGGCGGGATACATGCATCCTTTACCTACACCCAGGTCACACACAGGTCACCAGCGAATCAGGGCTGGTGTACAGCGACAAACATCCACTCACACTCTCATTTATAACATGTAACCAAGCTGGATGAAACACGTATGACAGACGGTCAATGTGAGACGCTGCTGATTACTGTTGTGGAGCCACTGTAAAGAACTGTACTTTCAATGGGAAGCAGCTAAAGCCTGTTTGGAAAGTTGCTAAATGTCCCTGATAGATGTAATAAACATGCAATATGCTAATTATAAAGATTTATTCATAATGTAGATCATTGTTGGAGGCGATAATGCAGCCTTTGTCTTCAGGGTGACTTCTCCAGACCAGCGGTGTTCTGGTGGACGGTGGAGTGACGCCTACACGCCTCGGTGTCCTTGACAGGAAATCCCTTCTTGTTCCAGAGGGGCTGTAACACGGCTGATCTTGACCTTTGACCCCCACGTGCAGGAGGAGAAATCGTTCAGGTATTAGATTGGGGAAATATTAGAAAGCAAAGTGACAGAAAGGATCTGTCCGGGCTGCTCAGTGGACTGATGCATGTTCCACATTATCGCTTTAGTCCTGCGAGTCCTTGTGACCTTTAACACGAGGCCCAGCCCCCTCCTCCGTCCTCCATCTTCACCCTCCACTCTGAGGGGGGGGTGGTCAATGTCTTCTTGGTGAAACAAGGTTAATAAGCCCTCCATCAAACTGTTGACTCAGATTACAGAGAGATCACAGAGCTGCAGAGGCGATTCGGCGTCGTCTGTGAAAGTGAAAACTCAAAGTTCAGAGAAACACTTTCGTTTTCTGCTCAGTGTGTAAACACCGTCTCCACTGACCTTCACTGCCACACAGCTGCGGTTATCACACTGGCTGTGTCGCTCAGGTTCACCTATTAAGTCTTTAATTACACAGACCAGTGTCTCCACTCCCTGAGCTTCACCCTCTGCCTGTCACAGCCTTAAAAACCATTTATAATATAACGATTATCGTAAAAATATAATGGGAGATGGAGCTTCAGAGCCACTCGGATGAAAGCTCGTCTGCAGAGTAGAGGACTCCTCCAACACTTCTTGCGTCTCAATCTACACCCTGGATCTTTCATACAAGCTTTCATTGCAACTCATAATGTGTTTGCACTGATTTCATATCCATTAGGCTTCGTGATTCACTGGAGCTAAACAAAGAATATCCTACAGGCAAGCAGGTAATCGTGGAGGCTTTCAGCTAATCACAGATCAGGATCAATAAACTGAAGAACGTAATTCTGCAACGCAAGTGCTCAGGTCACAAAACGTCTTCTGGCGAGATGATCACATTAGAGATTACAGACACAAATCAGCTGATGTGAGGCTTTCACAGACATAACGGTCTCTGAAAACTTCTGTTTCACAAAACAAACCCAGAGAAGATCTGCAATCATCTTTTTATTTAAACAGAAATATGGTTATTTTCTAATTCAGGTTTTTGTGATTTTCTTTTATAGTTATTTATAATTAAGTTGTGGTTAAACTGTCAACTATCCAACCAAGCTTCGACATCTATCTTAATAATCAAAATGAAATTTGTGATTTTAATGTTAAGCCAGAAAACAGCATTTTATTTTAATTGTGGTTCTCATTCTGGCTGCAGAGTTAATCTGTCCTCTTCCTTAAATTGGTCTGAAGGCTGTGCACTGTGCGTATCAACAGGATCAAACTCTTCCAGTTTATCAATAATAATCTCTGTCCGCCTGTTTTATGCCCCTGGCGGGTAGTGCTGCACTGATGTGGTCATGATCTCCTGCTCACCACCAGCTCTCCTGCATCTCCCTCCTCCTCTTCCTCCTCTCACCTGCTCAGTATTCATATCACACACGCTCTCTCCCTGCCAGAAAACTCCTTGGGAAATAGGTCGCAGAACTGTAGACTTTCGCTGATTACAAAGAGCCGTTTAGAATCAGTTGAATCTGAGTTTTGTGATGTGTAAAACATGGTATTTGTATGTCTAGCTGTGTCTGTGTGAGACGGAGCAGCCGCCGCTACACAGACTAGCCTGTGGGGAAAGGGTGTATCGCCCCGAGCAATTTCTGTATCAGCGCTATGTTACGCTGAACTAAGCTTAACACCGGACCAGGCGAGGATCGCGTGGGTCCGCCTTGAGCTTTTGGGTAAACACACCTGAGCGACTCAGTGCGGCTGCCACATCAAAAATGGATACTGGATTAACACAGCTGACCTTGGCTGACTGGACCAACTGAGGTCGGCTGGAAGGTAACGTCAGCCCGAGTGTTTTATTTGCACTTGTGGCCCAATGTGAGCGGCTGAGAAAAAAGAGGAGATACACACTTGATGCCAGTTTGTCAACGGGATTACAAGTGCAGAGTGGGAAGAAGAACTTCTGTGTCCCTTCAGCTGTTCTGGTGCATTTTGAATATCAGCTGACAAAAACTCAATGGAACTGTTTTATTAATCTTCCTCTTTATCTCCGGTTTCGCCTCCTGATCTAACGACACAGATGAGGAGGGTGTGGGTTTTATCTGCTCGCTGTCGCTCTCCAGAAACTCCACTCCTGGAAAGTCACACACTTTTAGGGGAATCAAATCTAATCTCGGAAAGATTTGTTCGAATCTGTCTCATAATTACACGCAAACATTTCTGTTATATCTCAGAAATACGACTCATTTGAGAAGCAAAGGAAGAGTCTGTGTCTTAAAGTTGTAGTTTACTTCAATATTAATATTTATAAAAAAGGAATCAACAACTGTCATGTAATTAAGTCACATTCCAGCTCCAGAGTGTTTTCTGATAATTAGTAGAATAACTTTGGGTTTGGGACAAAACAAACCATATCAAGGTGTCTCAGCTAATAAAAGAGAAATCCGGAAAAGGGAAAATTGGCAGTTTAAATAAAAGTTGGATGAAGCCTGACTTCTAACTAATCTGCTTGAAAAGCAAAATCGAAATATCAGTGATTGTAATATTTCAAAGTCTCAGTATCCTACAACGTTGAGTCTTTATGAATGGGTCTGTGTGTCCAGTCTGAAGCCTAATTTCTTAATCACAGCAAAGAGCTGCATCTTCTCCCCCACCCTTTACCACCCCCCCGATATCTCCATCTTCCAAACCCAGCCGGTCACTTCAAACTCCCACCATCTTACATCATATCACTTAATCAGACCACTGTAATTTTGGCACCGCCAGCGCAAAAACCACCCATCTACTGTATGTCAGAAGTTGGCAGCTGCCGCGGCGCGCTCTGCAGGGAGCTCTCTGGCACCAAGCCTCGGTTGGCACAGCAGTTCTGTCCTCGCTAAATGAAGACCATGCCGCTGCCGTCTGGAGGCCGGGGCGGCTAGCTAGCTCGCTTTGAACGTCTGTCAGCGAGGCGAGCATCAAGCTGGGAGATGAGACTGTGCCCGGGTACCAGAGAGCTGGCGGTGCAGAGGGAGTGGCACAGAGCGGGAGGACCGTCACCATATGCTTGGAGCCGTTGGATTCAAAGTTCGGCTGAACCTCTGGGACGATTGCAAGGGGCCACAGCTACAAGCTCGTTTTCAAAGAACGTTACCTCGCGACACAACAACAGTGTGTTTGGTTTAAATTCAAATGGTCTGGGTCCCAAAACGCGACCTGGGAACATTTCAGAAAGAATCCAAGAGGATCTTCAGTCTATTAACTTGCACACGGGCAGATCAAACTGTGATACTTGATACAGTGAAACGCTTGTTCCTCCTACTCTGTTTCAGCTTCTAATGTCTGAGCACAGGAAGGATGGAGCGGTGCAAACCCTCCACGAGCAGCCGGTGAAAATGCCGCGGCCTATTTTGAGAGCATAATGAGATGCAAGCCTACTTTCCTTTTACAGGTGTGTTTAGGGAAAACGTCAAAAATAAACAAGTCAAGGCTGTTCTGTGTGTGGTAGGCAGTAAAAGACAAAGGCATAAACCTAAGCCTGCCGGCGCACAAAGCAAACTCCCTGGATGTGCAGGCAGCCTATGAGGATATAGACAATTGTGTGTGTGTGTGTGTGTGTGTGTGTGTGTTTTTGTGTGTGTGTGCGCCTGTTTACCCGGTCGCACAATGCAGGGAGGAGGGGGAAGGAAAACACAGGGACAGGCAGGACCTTCCGAACACAGTTTAGCAGAATGTCAAGCACGTTCAGTTCGCCGGTTGACTGAAATGTTAACCACACGAGGCAGCAGAGAGAGAAGCGCTGCAGAGCTGCATCGGCACAGAGTGAGTCCCAGACAAATACTTATTATTGTGACACCTTCTGGTCACGAATGTTCCGTTATAGTTACAGGATATAAATGGATTAAACACTTTAAGTCTGCTCTATGCGTTTTTTTCACCTGTAAAAGACGAGCGTGTGAGTTTTGGATGAAGTTCACGTCTCAAATAAACACGTGACCTGGTGGATAGTACACGTTACAGCCCTTTGGAGAAGGTTCCACGTTCGGAAATAACTAAAGAAAAGAAGTCAAATGAGGTTGAGGTCGAGTCAAATTAATTCATGCTGCGGTTTTAAGAAAACAGCTTTGACACAGAGTGATTTAAACAGAAATAAAAGCAGCTCATATTCACAGTCATAAGACTCAGCTTGAGAGGAACTATGTGCGCTCGGAGCAGCTCGGCCTGGGCAGGGGTGTAGCTTTCCTCCCCCGAAGTGTGGTATAATATAATTGTGCTGAAGGGCTGCATGCTCACGCCACAGGAGAAGAGGTTTATATTGAAGCCTGCCTGCTGTAACAGTGTCAGATGGTATTTATGAGACCTGTAATGGGGCTGAAACCCGGGCACACCTGCTACGCTGGGCAAGGTATGATACACACACACACACACACACCAACAGATTCAACACACACACACACCCAACACATACTTAGAGCAAATACTGGATTTTGCTTGTTTCTACTCATTTTCAGCTGCTTGTTTAGGCTCTATTTTAAGAGCTGTGTTGCCAGACAAATCTGATTATGACACTATGTACATAAATACTCAGGATACACTTTGTAAATACACTGGATTGAGTCACGGGGGGGGGACCTGGCAAGAGCAGAGCTTGGGCAGATTTTTCCAAGAAAGTCGAGACGGTTTTAGGTCACATCCCATGAACATTTTCCACATTTCCATCACATTCAGCTTTAATTACTTTTATAAGCCCCTTGATTATTTTCCAGAGAAGCATGTGTTTACTTCAAGAGCACAGCCGTTATGAAATTAGCACCACAGCTAATGGTTATATCCATTATCGATTATATCCAACAGTTATTTTCTCAATGAATCTTACAAGTTGATGTATATAACTTTCTTGCCTGAAGCCCAAAACATTCAGTTCGCTCCCATGAAAGGAAAAAGAAAACCCCTACAAGGTAGAACCAGACATTTATCCTTAAAAAAAGAATTGCTCGGTTGATAAAATTGATTATTTTTCTGGCTTGAAATCAGAATCAACAGGAATCGCAGCCCGACTTGGAACCGAAGTATCTGTTCGCTCACAGATTTTATTTTGCTGTGTATAAATGCTCCTGCTGTTGAGCCCTCTGTCTTTTCTGTGAGGCGCTGTGGGCCAAAGCAACTGGTGACTAATGAGCCTCCACACGTCTGCACACTACAAGCTGCTGAGATTAACTCCGACTATCTCTGAAGTCGTATTAAGATGCATGAGAACAGAAAGGGGAAAACAAACAGTGTTGATGAAACCCAGTCAAGACGCTGCAGCCTGGGAAGCTGCACACGTGCCAATGCTCCTCCGACGATAACCCAAAAAGGAAAAAACTGCAGCTCAGCTCCAGCTCTGCTTGAGGTTTCAGACTTTGATAAGATAAGATAAGTTTTTCATGGCGATAGCACAAAAATGACGAAATGACAGATCCCTAAAAGTGATGCCAAATCGTTTGAATTCTCCCCTAGTGGCCGGCTGCAGTGTAGGTTAAAAACCCAGCCTCCATGTGAGCAGATGGGACACGCGTACAGTTAAAGAATTTTGTATTAAATATGGTTTCAACATTTAGCAAACACAATAGAGTTACAGTGATCCCAGCCACCACTGCTGCAACACCAGTACAGAGGAAACCCTGGAAGGACACAGAGGAGACCCCGTCACTCACTAAGTAAACAGGCCACACCATCACATAATGGTTTGTGGTTGATAACTTGAGTTCCGTAACCTTTTCACAGAGAAGCACCGCAGCTTTCACCGAGTGGGTTGATGCAAATTATTTGACAGATAGTAAGTTAAAGTTCACCCAGTGGTTTTAGTCAGTGACAGTAGAGGGGGCAACAATCATCACACACTTGTTTAGTTCAGTAACTTCGGCCTAACGAGACGTCCTCTTAACGACTCTACAGGGGAATCTCTCTGTAAAAGGGAAATGCAGAAACCGAGAAACGAGCCTGCAGTGTCGTCGCTCTTCTCTCAGACCGAACAGCTGACACCTCCGCAGTCGTCCTGCAGCGACAACACTGATGCCAGAACTGCTTTGATCAACACAAATCTACCAAAGTGGAGAAGCACGAGACGGTGTCCTACATCCTGAACGCTCAGCGGAAAGTAGAGCAACAATTACAAAGGGGAGGTAAATTAGAAGTGATAATATGTTCAAAACAATATAGAGCAATATGCTCAGTGTACGTGGCAGGAACGACCCGAGACTTCATGATTTTCATTCTTGATTTACCTGCCTCTGTTTTCTGTGAATTGTTTGATCTATAAAAGTTTAGAAAATAGTGAAAATGACAATTCCACAAAGCTCAAAATTACATTCAAACAAACAAAATGTTCAATTTAAGACTGAGGAAGAAAAAGACAAAAATGAAAACAGCAAATCACCTCCACCCAGGAGGTTATGCTTTCACCCTTGTCCATTTGTTTCAATCTTCAAATATCTGTTATTTTTGCTCGATAGATTATTTAAAATCATAATAAATTAGATTTGTATAAATGACTCTGTCAGGTGACAAATCGTTTCAGCACAACCGCTGCGTCAGGAAACATAAAACGTTGCTTCCTGAGCAACAAAAGGATGTTTCCCCCGGACCCTGACATCACATTTTTACAATTTCATGGAGCGGCTACAGGCTGAGTCACCATTGTGTCACGTGAATCAAGAGATAGGAACAACATGTATTCAGATAAAAAAGCTGATGCAGTGTGACGTCCGGGCCCCGACGCCACCCTGCCAAGAAGCAGTGGGGCGGTGATGCACTTATTGTCAAGTATCTGGTATGAACGTGTTGCTTCGTGCCTACGGCTCGTCAAAAAAAACCCGGCTCTCTTCTCTCCTGGCAGCCGCCTCAATTACGGCAGCATCACCCCCGGCTCCGTCATCCCTCCATCCATCCAGACTGGGTGTAATTCATCAGGGCTGGGGTGGCCTCCATTAGCGCTGCTCCGCGGGGACAGGACAGCCTCTGCAGCACTCAGGGAGCGCACTGGGGCCCCCGCACTTTACCCTAACAGCTTCATCAACTCTGCATCCCTTGAGCCAGCCACACACACACACACAGACACACACACACACACACACACACAAACACACAACCTCTGGAGGGCCCAATTAGCAACCATCACCTGTAATTCAATAACAACGCTCCCTTTCTCTCAGCCTCTCCAGCTCTCTCTCTCTCTTTTTTCACTCGACCGTGAATTTGCCTGCATGATTTCAAAAGGATGACTCCTAATGTTCTCCTGCGTCAACAAACAAATCTAAATCCACGCTGACGGGTTATGAAGGGGTTTGAATAGATCTGCATACTTTGTCTGCAAGCAAGAGGTGTCTCCCATCGCCTCTGTCTCTTCTTCCTCCCAGTGTTCATTTTTTTTACAAGCGCCATTTATCATATCGCCGGGTCCACGCGCTACAAATCAAGCCCACAGGACACAGGGTGGAGGACAGACACAAAGGGAGAATCCACATTTCTGCACTTCTCTACTCCACTCGGCGTCTAATCAAATCCTCTGATCCATTTCAACGTGTGGGCTCTCCATCCATCCTGCGTGGTGGGAGAGGGAGACTGAGAGACGGCAGCTCCACATCCATCCTGCTTTAAAACAAATATGACATCAAACTACATGAAGAGAAAGCTGTCGGCCGGACGCAAACACACAACCACGGTGTACAGTCATATTTAGTTACCATGTTAACACCTGGTTTTTTAATACGTGTGGGATAAAAACAGCTCGACCACATGAAAGTACACGTGTATAGGAACCCACACTTTCCTTCAGCCGGCTTCCTTTACACTCAGCTGTCAGTTTATTAGGAACGCCTCACTTCATTTAATAGTCTGATCCAACAGTCAATAAATATTCTCTTTGTGAAAAGTTCTGTTTTTGTTGAAACTCGGACAAAGAAGGTTATATAATTTGTTTCCACCCCATTTAAATGAATGAGACAGATCTGTATCTGTAACAAGCTACCCCCTCTTCTTCATTCAGTGCAACATGTCACAGTTGCAGTTCACACTTTGACTTTCTGCCCCAAGCGAGTATAGAAACAAATTCTTAAAAAATGTCATCGAACTTTTTTCATCTCTGTGTGACTCCTCCCGTGTGAAACACACGTGAAAACACAAAGGGCTCACATGGACGGCAACAGCATTAAAGAGGAGAAATAAATCTCTGCACTGTGCTTCTAATCTAATTCTCCATTCAGCTCCCACCTGTCCTGCTGCTGCTGGCCCCCCCGAGGTCTCTGGGGTGTCTTTAGTGAGTCCAGGCCCCTCATAACCCACCTGTCCACCGCTCCTGATTTATGTCTCCTGAGACCACTGGGGCTGCTGGGAGGTGGCCTCCCCCAATTATCTTTTTTTAAAAAGCCCTATTCAATCACAGGGATTCGGGAATCTTCAAAGAATGTTCTGGTATGGCGAGTAGCTTCATATCGCTTGAAATAAAATATGTTATCAGAATAAATGACTGTCTGTGGTTCTTAGAATTATTGTAATAAATAATGTCCCTATGAAAATAATCTGGTTCCTGTGAAAAAGGCATTTGCGCGGTTTTCATACAGTTTTGTCTATAATTCCGTTGCATATACAGAACGCCCCCTATTGTTCAACAACAATGCGCCTGAAGCAGTATCAGAACAAACAAAAACGCTGGTTAAATTATTGCATTGATTACGTAATTATCTATTGATATATACAATAACATTAAAAAAGATCTATTGTCCAAAAAGAGGAATTTACTTGTTGATTATGTCCAACATCAGTTCATCTATCAGTCAATTGATTAATTAGTGGAAGAAATGTGAGAAAAACTGTTTGACTGATGCTCTAAAAACTAGTCACTAACAGCTTGTGACTCAGGTGAAGAACAATATTCTCAGAGGTCATAATTCAGATAAACTGAGCTTCATCTTTGTTCTGTTTCCCTATCTTCTTTTATTTTCCCTTTTCATTATTCCAGTTCCTTCTCTCCTCTCAGCCCCACGTTCTTCTTTTTTTTAAACGTTCTGCACCTGTTTCCCATTGGTTTACCTTCGAGATGTGTCCCAATTTGAAATGGAAGCGAATCAAAGTGAGGAGCTCGTCACTGGCAAGCGGCGCTTCAATTACTAACATTCACAGGATTACGCCTGGACCGAGTCTCGGCAGCGCAGCGCCCTCAGCTGTGGCTCGGTGTTGTGCCCGAAGGCGAGCACCAGCCCGGGGCAGCGTTCTCACTGATTTCCTCTGAGCTCCAGGAGCCGCCAGCCTCGGTCCTGCTCTCAGGTGTAGCACGGGGAAGAACACAACTGAGAGTGGAGGATGGAAGAATATGCAAATTGTAGCACCACCAAAGGAGAAGGAGAAGGAGTTTCCCACCAGCTGAGTGTGAAAAGAGTGACCCCCCCTTCTCTTCCACACACACACAGGACTTTGAATGAGGCTCTTTCTTTTGACACACACTGGCCTGCATGAGCGCAGAACCCCCACAATCACACAAACTCACAAACGGACGAACATGTGCATGAACTGCTGCTGGGATGCACTCGTATTGAAGTTGTCAGGCACATCATTAGAGGTGGGTGCTGGTCAGCAGCGGCAGCAGCAGCAGAATGAACCGTGTCCCAGCTCAGCTCTGGTTCACAGAGGAGTGTAGATTAAAATGTGAGCTGTTCCCTGCTGGGAAGCCTCTTGAATACATGAATATTCAGGTGGCTGAATGAGGACGATGAAAGGCATCAGCAGAGCAGGTTACTTGTGGAAATGGGTTAGACCACCTTAAAAGAAAAGAAGTTTGGCAGTTCCTCTGAGATTTTATGCACCGGTGGCGCTGGAGGTAAATTTCAGTTCTGGTTTCACATTTGGCTTTGTTTTTGAGCGTAGGCGGCAGCGAGCAAACTTCACAACACAAATTTTAAGAACCGTTGTAAGTTTAAAACAGGATTTGGCTTCACAATAAAATGATTTAACACGGCAGACTGCACTGGAAATGTATCTTTTTCCTCTTTTTCTCAACATGGCATCGGTCTCGCATTTTTATACCAGCGGAGCAGCTTCAAACTTTGAATATCTTTGATTCAAATTACAGCTTCAAATGGGCAGAGGTGTGTTTTCTAATTAACCAGAAAGAAAAAACACGAAAATCCTTGATTTCTCTCGAGGACATTAATCATACTGACGAACTTCAGAACCACCTAAACACAGCTCCCTTCTGTGCTGTGACATGGTTATTAATGTTTTGGTTTTGAATGTGTGATAACACCCATTTACGTGTCCTAGATACAGAGGAAGTTTATGGATTATAAAGCCAGCTACAGCAAATTATTTTTTTCTTAATATTTTCTTCAGGATCCGTCCTGTACCTTTTTACTGCAGCTCTCTTGTTGCACACATAACTCGAATAGTACTCAGAGGAGCGCACAACTCCACCAAGGCCCAACAGTGCCCTTAAATTCAATTGAGCTGCACCAAATTCCACACACTCATAGATTCCAGTCTCCTAAATATGCCAGATTTTTTTTAATCTACATCCATTTATTATTCCCTGGGAAATCGCCCTATCTCACAACATCACTATTCCGCCCCCTGATCCTGATCCAGATCATAACGTGGTTCCTCACTGACCGTCAGCATCCACACACTGTTCACTGCCACAGAGCCTCGTAGCACATGTGGCTCTTGTGTTTTGTGGAGGATCACAGCTCCAGGGCTGCTCCACTGACCTCTGACCTCCATGTGGACAACTGGGTGGGGGGGGGTCAAATCTGCTGACCACACTGTTCACCAAGTTACAGATTTTTCTAAACATCCCTTCACAGTCCAGCCTGAATGACGCGATTAGCTGCTTTCAGTTTTGAGAGCATCGCTTCCCCTCCACCTCCACTAATAGTTCTCATGTTCAGTGTTCATGAGCCGCTGAGGCCGATCACACCCTCAACACAACAGACACGTCTGTGCTGGTTCATGTGTTTTGGACATTTGCACTTTATGAATATGTAGTTTAGATTACAACTTTTAACAACACACCACAAACATGTGTTAATGCACAGTGAACTGCTGCCATGTAAAAAACACGTATCATTAAGTTTCTATACTGACTAGAGCCCGACTGCTTTATTATTGAGCTGATAAATATTGGCTGATATGAGCATTAAACATCAGGATCTGCGTTTATATTTATTGATATGAAAATTTTTATTTTACAGAATAATCGATTCAGAAAAGACGTTCTATATATTTGATTGATTTGGGGTTTAGATTATGGATTAAACAGAAAAATATCAAGACGGAATTATATTATCATTTCCCAGTTTGTAAATATTTGAGTATATCCGCCAAATTATCAGTATTGGACATTTCTCTTCTCCCTTATATTGGTATCAGACACCTAGGATTCAAACGCTTCACCTCAGCAAACCTTCAAACAGAAATACCCTACTTGATGGTTTTGAGGTTTTTACTGAAATGAGGTGTAAGTGACACGTTACTATTTATACCAACCATGCTGGGCTGGTTTCTTGCATCTCGCTCTGAGGATGCACAACTTCCATGTCGTCATCATCAGGCTCTGAATACATCATCTGAGTTAACTTGCTATGAGTGTGAAAACATTAGTACCAACCCGACCTGCCTTAACCGTCCATGTCTGATCTGTCAAGGTTCCTTTATCAGCTGACGTCACCTAATTGAAACGCAGCAGCATCAGCAGGAAGATATTTTCCCTCACAGGCATCGTGCTAATGCATGTAAATCCAAACAAGAAGGACTGTGTTGTTATGCAAAGCCTGGAGGAAAGTAGCTGTTTCCCACCTTGATGCTAGCACACACACACACACACACACACACAACTAACACACACACACACACACACACACACACACACACACACACACACACACACACACAATTAGTCACAGCAGCAGCATCAGTAGCCCTGACGCACCTCCCCCTCTGGACCATAAAAGGCAATGGGAGGGGTTAACGCTGACTCGCTAAAGACATCCTGTAGTGCTTTGTCATGCCACAGGCCCATTTGGGCAAAGGAAACAACACACACACACAAACACACACACACGCACACACGCACGCACACACACACACACACACACACACACACACACACACACACACACACACACACACACACACACACACACACACACACACACACACACACACACACACACACACACACACACACACACACACAGCAACATGAATGACCAGTGGTCATGGATCACTTAACAGCTACTGTTGACCAGGACCACGTCTAACAGCACTCAGGACTACTTTCCTCTGACCCTTGGACATGTGCATTAATATTCACATTACACTCAGGTCGTACGTGACTGAAGTTAGAAGTTATAAATACATTATTTAAACAATATATCACAATAGCTTGAGAGACAGGAACGTGCAGATAAAATCAGGGTGCGGCTTCATATTCCGCGACTGCCGTGATAAACAATATCATAACGTCTATTATTCTGCATAAGTTTGATTATGTGAGCTCAGCAGCATGAATCCAGCCTGTGGTGAAGCACATTAGCGACACATACAAGCTCAGTATTAACTCAGGGGAAGGAGGACACTCACATGACTCCTCTGCTCTGTAGACAAGCGTAACTGGAGCACCTCCCTGTGACCTCAAGTAAAAATGCTTCATTCAGACACCGAGACATGAAGACGGCTACGAAACACACTGCAGCTCTCACACAAATCCCCTTTTTTCCTTCCAGAGAGCGCCCTGTACGAGGCCGGGTGCGAGGCTGTTGAGCTCTGCCACAGACACAACACAGAATATGGTCTTAAACCGGGATGCTACACTGATCTGAAGAAGTAAGATCAGAGGAATCTCAGTCTTTAAAACAGAGACACAAAGACAAACGCTTGACATCCGAGCATCAGACAACAGCAAGTGGATCAAAGGGCCTATCGCTCCACAGAGAGAGGGTTCATTTAAAATATAATTCAAAGCAACTTCATATCAACAAATGTCTATTATATATCAGCTGATTTAATAAGTACAGATGTTTCACGATACCGGCATCGGAGAAGCCTCAGACACTGTCGGAAGATGACGGGTCGGGGGATGAGCGAGTGCTTAAATCTACTGATCCAATAGAATCAATTAGAATATTAGTTTCACTTGGATAAAAAAAGCTATTATCACTTCTTCAGCGTTGCTCCAAAACAGCAGTGGCGCTGCACTACCACTGACAAATACTATTTTTAGAGAGATGCAAGGCTTCAGCTATTTAAAGAAGTAATTGGTTTGAATTCCTTGATTTACGTGGGTTCTTTTTGAGTCATGACTGTCAAACTGGAGTAGATGATACAAGAGGTTCTATGACGTTCATTCTCTGCATGTATTTGTGTTTCAAATGGTTTATCCCGAGCCAGGCCATAGCAACCATCACTGCATACAGGGCGAGTAGCATACAGCTGCTAAAATACATTAGACAAGTTGTTGTTTCTCAAAATGCACGGGTATCGGAGGGGTACTGTGTACAGGCCGACATGTAAAGTCCATGTATTTGAGTCGGTATCAGAACGTCTCCGATTGAAGGTTGCACCACACGTTCCATTTCTCCTCAAACCTCCACAGGACCGACGCTGCTAAAGGCCGAGCCCTGGCTAGCTTCTACCTCCGAGCCGGAGAGCAGGCCGCTGTGTTTATCCTGTCGGAGGTATGTTAACACCAGGCCGCAATCCTGGAGTTCCTAAATTGCTGTGTTAGATTACAGCCCAGCGGAGGGCACGCACACACACTCACACACTGACACACACACACACAAACATGGAGCACTTAAACGCGATAGGAAAGGCGTTGGATGACAAAACCGTGAGCGAGGCTGAAGCAGCAGCAGCAGCAGCAACAGGCCGTCTGCACGGAGGGCCAACACCTGCCATTTACAGTGGAGCTGCAGACGCCTGGCATGTGGCGGCGCTGGGGATGAGATCATTAAGGCAGCGGTCGGATTCATGCGAAAACAAAGATGACTTCATATTTCTACTCTACTCTACGGCTATCACACATCATATAAAAACGCAGGAACAACAATCTCATGAGCCCTGCACGCTGCCACCGCTCGCTTTAATCCTAAATGCATGGCAGACTCTTCGTTTAGGCGAGTGCAGTGAGGGAGAAGGGAAAGTTTTGGGGCGTCTCTTCAGGCCGATAGTAAGATGACACTCGTTCGCTGGGCTTTTACACACTGACATGTTTACAGCTGCTGCCTGGAGGGAAATCATCTCCGTGAAGAAGTAGAGCAAGGGCAACTGACTGTCAACTAGCATTAATACCAGGCAGGTTGGGGTTTTGTTTGTTGAGACAGGCGAGAGCAAAAACATTTGAATTGGGGAAGCACAACGTAACAGCGCGGGGGGAACGTGAGCAAACGAGTCTCCAGCCAGTTTCAGACAAAACTCCAATGGGGCTCATTACGGATGAGATCAAACTACGGGAACGCACAAGGTGTCATGGCTTTAAGGAGATGGAAGTCAACAGCTGACTGCCAGGGATGCTCATGGAGAAAAGATATTCAAGGACAAATCAAAGTCTGAGCTGTTTCTCACTAGTTTCAATCACAGGAGAAGTTACAAAGATGATATTTATCTTAAATTACATAGAGAGGAAGTAGATTTGTCCTCAAACTCTGCCTCCAACAGAGAAAGGATGACGGATTACATCATCCATGTGACGGAGATTTAAAGAAATAAATCGATTACTTGTACAAATGATCGTCAGATTGATCCATAATAAAAACAATCCCTACTTTAGGATCTAATCCATGACAAATAAGAAAACTCTCAAGCCAGGACAGTGTTACACGTAATAAACACCACGTTTATTTACTTTTAACAGTTTATTTAATTGAACTCATCAACTGAAACACCACGGCATCCGCCATTACATTTCCGCCAACACAACAACCCCCCACACCTCATGTGTGACCCGTGGTCCAAGCATAGGGTCAAAGGGGAAACTCCCTTTACCGTAAAGTACAGAGTAGAGGGGAAATGCATGTTAACAGACGGGACATAAGTCTCTGGGAAATGTCAGAAGGTCTCCCACTATTTAGACCAATCAAGTTGAGGAGAGCCGTCATGCAAACTCCTTGTCCTCTTTTAAATCTAAATTTTTATCTTTGTGCTATCTCTGTAACATTTTAAATTTCTGTATCTTTGCTGTGTTATCTTCAAATTGCTTTTAAATGGTTTCTTATTGTTTGCTTTATAACTGTGTCCTATTGTTTACCTTGAATTTGTAAAGCCCCTTGTTACTGTGTTTTGAAAGGTGCAATATCAATAAAGATTATTTGTAGACAAGGTAATTATGATTGCTTTATTTGGACATTGATAAGTGATAAATGTAAATGTAAATGTTGTTAGTAGGCTCAGAAATGACCAAAAGCATTAAAATCTCTAAAGTGAAATGAAGCTATGGTCCCATTAGTGTTATGGGATGTAATTTAAGAAATGTCCATAAATAGCAGGTTTTCTCACTTTCTAGTCTGTCTCGTAATAAGAGCAAATTATAAATATCAAATGATATGAATTGATCAGAGCACATCAGAGCTTCCTGTGACCCAGCAGCCCCATCGTGGTGACGGCAGCCTGCTGGTCATGGTGCATTAGCTCGGGCTAATGTTTGGCACTGATCAGCTCTTTTTGAAATCCCAAAGAGGTGAAGTGTGTCTGTGGAGGAGCAGTTTGTGTCACGAGGCTGAAAACTGATCACTATCAGGAAGAAAAAACACAGAAGGTGAGCGAGGCTGTGACAAAAATGAAAAGAACACGCAGGCGAGTTTTTTCCCCCCTTGCAGCTGATCACACGGACCAAGATGCGCACCTTCCCCGCCAGATAATCTCATTTTAAATATCATATTTAGTAGAAGTCACAGCAGATTGGACTCTCGGGATGGTTCCCCTCGTGTATCTCCGCCCCGAGCAGAGAGGAAATCACGAGGAAGCCGGTGTAAAATGCACCTTCATAGGTGTTGCATCACCTTGCGTATACCTGGCTGTCTCCGGTCCAGAAAAAAAGCAGCAACCCCGCCTTCACTGCAGTAATGGTACTGACCGCCATTCCTCTCTCCCCCCCCCGCACACAGCGTGCGTTTGTCTCCGGAATTACCGCAACACAATAGATGGAGAGGCTTTGACTCGCGGCACGATGGAGGGATAAAGAGGAATAACCACCTTGTGCACCGCGCGTTTCCCCGCACACACACGCACAGACCCACACACACACACAGCTGCAGGACGCACTCGACCAAAACGGCTCCACGCACAAATAAATAAAAACCCCCGCACATAGAAGGGGGGGGGGGGAAGAGATGAAACATGCACAAGTGGGTCAGAAAATGCGTTTCGATGAGATAAATCCCGCGAGAATGAAGAAGGGAGGCGAGCGTCCATGCGGAGAAAAAAAAAACTACACAATCATCATCTCTACCTGCACAAGTTGACATCTGGAGCGGCTGCGTCTCTGCTCCTCCGCAGACACCGAGGCTTCGGGAGGCGGATGCGGTTCCGGTCACGGTCGAGAGCCGCAGGTGTTATTATGCGTTTCTTTTCTTTTTTTTATGTCCAGGCCATTTGTCAGCCCCCCCTCCCGTTATCCGTGCGTGCAGGTAAACATGATGATGATGAGGATGATGATGGTGGCGGTGAGGAGGAGGATGATGATGATGATGATGATGGCTCCTGCACGGACGCACAGAGTCACCGTCGTGTCGTCATCAGCAGGAGGAGAGAGAAGGGGGGGGTAAGGTGCTTTCCAGCCCCTCGGCTCAAGCAATACACCTCATCGCGGTAGATCTGTGCAGATTTACTGGTTTTTAATAGGCTGATGCCACGTACGAGGGGGCACAGGTAAGAACGCGTCCAATGGGGGACTCTCCCTGCAAAGCTTCGGCTAAATTTAAAGTTACTGCACCGACCCTGCGTTTAAAGTTATATTTTTCCATATTCAAAATAGACCCGGACCACGTGCAGCTGTTACAGGACCGTGTTTATAGAGGTGTGATGGAGATGAGCTCCCGTTGTTAAAGGGTTATTACACCCAAAGCACCAGGGAAACAAACCACCACCAAGTAGCATGATGAAGCCCCCCCAAAAAGACAACACATCCCACCCGATTTCACACGTGCACGGAGCAGCAGTCGAACATGTGCACGGTGCGCAGTTTGCACGATGGTCAAGAGGGAGAACCACGATGAGACGGGGAAAAATACAGGATTTACGAAGCTAAACTGGTGCAAACGTGGAAAAACGCATCCTCCAGAGGGTTTGTCCTATAGTTTAAAGTTATTGCACCGACCAAGTTATATTCTTATAATCTTTATCTATAACAAATGGACCCAGGATGAGTCTCAGCCCACACGCACCTTTACTCAAACATCATGTTTGTAAAGGCATCATGAAGATAAACTCCACGTATCAGAGGATTATCACATATTTAACACGACAAAACAAACAAACAGCGAGCAAGATAGCAGAGAAATGCCAGCCCACGTGTCTCCTCGTAATGACCCCCCCCCCAAAAAAAACCAACAACATTTCAAACCCGATTTTACAGAAGCACAGAGCAGAAGACGAACATTTGCAATAAAAGCGATTTAGATGATGTTCAAGAGGAAAGAAACACGATGAGAAAGACAATACGAAGAAATTACGAAGCCAAACTGGTGCAAACGTGAAAATACATTGTCCTAATTAAAAGTTATTGCACCAACCAAGTATTATTCGTATAATCTGTATCTATAACACATGTAGCCTCAGCCCACACGCACCACCTCTGACATGTTTCTAATGGAATCACGAAGATAAACTCCTTATTAGAGGATTATAACACATTTAACGCGACAAAACAAACACCGAGCGAGATAACAGAAGCCATAAATCTCCTTGTAGCCTCCGCAGCGATGCCAAAAACATCCTTCGTTTGCAGCATTTCACACATGTGCAACAAGCAGCCCCTCGAACATGTGCACTGTGCGCAGTTTGCATGGGAATCGAGCAGAAAACGCTGCATTTAAGGAGCCAAACTGGTGCAGATGATAAGGAAACGCGCACAAAAGGTGGAAAATAACGGTTCTTTCCGAGGAGCAACACTCTTACCTTCACTAAAGGGAACATGTGGTGTGGCAGTCGCAGCAGGGAGGGGTGAAGTGGAGATAAAACAAACATCCCATCTCTTTTAGACCATCACCGGAGCAGCGGTGCACCCACATTAAAACCAAACCCCCCCAACGCAGCAAATCCACTGCGATAAGCGGCCACAGCCCGTTCCCCCGTCCGGTGCGGAGCACGGGCAGCTAAAGTTACATTATTCTGACCGGGAGAGAGAAGCTGAGGCATCCGGGGCCGAGTGGGGAAAACTAATCCCGCAACAAAAAAAAACCTCGCCCTGAAAAAAAAAAAAATTCATCCACTTAAAAGAACTACAAACTGCGCTGAACGGGCCACGTTGTTATGAGAAAGCCCCGCAACCTGCCGCCAAGAGTTGCTCTGCGTGGGAAAGTGGCAGAAAAGTGGGGAAACAAAGATGGAGAGAAAAAGTGTTGAAGAAGAACCGCGGAGGAGAAGGGGGACGCGCTCCTCGGGTTATTATAGCGGGCGGATAACGGTTCACTCCTCCGGGCGGCCCCCATGCACCGCTAGGCGGAGGAGCCAGCCAGGTATAACGGTCCACCACCAACCCCGGGACGCGGAGAGTCCACGCAAACTCCCCGAAACGTCCCCAACTCACTCCCGCAAACTCTCCGGGAGGAGTTCAGCGGGGAGGGTCGGCTCCGGCGGCCGGCCCGGAGCTCTCAGAAGCGGCGGCGGAGGAGTTGGGACTTACCGCTGCTCCTCTTCGGGTTCGCCTGTTTTCTGCGCTTACACCTGGGGCCATCCGCCATGATCCTCTCGCTGAGTCTGAAACGCAGCCGCTCGCTCGTCACCTCCTCCCTCCCTCCCTCCCTCCTCCTCCTCCTCCTCTTCCTCACCCCCTCCTCACCCCGTCCGCTTTACGACATCACCTTCCCCCTCGCGCAGGAAACACCTGGTTCGCGACACACTGGCCGCCTTTACGGCATCACCTTCTGGGAACACCTCAGCACGTGGCCCCTCCTACCGGCCGCACATGGGTTTGTTTGTGGTGCTCGCGCATGTTGCACGAGCAGCCTCCTCCTCCGCTGCCCGAAATAAGGAGGTGCTCCGCGGCCAAGTGTTCGTCTGCAGGTGGACGTGAAGGGATAAAGGAGAGAAGAGACACGTGTCCGGGAGCAGAGGAGGAGTTCAGAGTCTCCATCAAGAGAAAGAACCAGTTTCATTCATGTTAAAAAACATCTACATTAAAAACAAAAGTCTGAAAAATAGAAGTTTATAGAAGTATTGCTTGGAAAATATCAAAAGTGCTGAATCAGCAGAAAAATGTTTAGTAAATCTTTTTTATTTTATTTCAGTGAGGAATGGGAAATAGTACATTTACTGTACTTTACTGAATACTTTTTACTTTTACTTTTACTTACATATATATATATATATGTCAGCAAATATCTGTACTTTATACTCCACAACATTCTTCAATATTATATAGTTATATGAGTCAAATTAATAAATAATTGAATTGGAACTGGTATTGATTTTGGGGTATTTTTCAAAGTTGCCCATATAAATATTCTGAACAAAATATCAAAATAATTCAATCAGCAAAAAAATTAAATACTACATTTGATGCATTACTGTTCTTCAGTTCATTTATTTTTAGGTACTTTGAAAGAAGCCTATAGAAATATTCTTAAAGAAATATCCAAAGTGTTAAATCAGCAGAAAACATGTCTGGGAAAAGGCTACAGATGTGAGTATTTGTACTTTTAATACTTCAATAAATATACTTAGTATAGTTAACAGCAAGCATTTCATTACTTATACTCAAGTAGGAAAGTTGATGTGGTGCTTTTATTCTTACTTGAGTACATTTTTGTCTATATATATTTGTACTTTTAAATTTAAATAAAAACATTTGAGTACTTCCCTCACCACTGCATATTTGTTTTTTAATACTGATACAACAGTTTATTGTTTTAGCTGCTAGAGATACAACTACTTCATCCTGTATTTGTTTTGAAAAACGCAGAGGTATATAAAGAGTTATATAATTATAAGTTATACAAAGAGTTATATAAATTAAATAACACTTTTGTGTTATTATAAGTCTAAATCTAAAAAGTCGACTAGTCCCTGTCGGCTGAACCCAAATCACAGTCTGGTCTCCTGAGACTTTCCTATTTGTGTCACTAGCTTTTTGTCACCATTGCAACGTTGGCTACTTTGAGCGTCTGCACTTACTACAGCTTGGCAGCCTGCGTAGCTAGCTCGTTAGCTTCGTCACCAGCATGCAATCACTCCTGGAATAGATCCGACAGGGATTTACCAGTTGCATCCTTTGCTGCTCGGGAATGGAAGGACGGATTTAAAGGGGAGAGCCTTTGAGCCTGGTCACGGGCCTGTGACGCCATCGGTCACTACATGCAGCCTCTAAAAGAAGCGACTCCAGTAATTTAGACTTTTAAAACTAAAACGTGACGAGCAGCCTTCCCAAAAGTCTTAGTCTTAGTGGAGCACCTGTTGGCGCAGGGCACAGGGTGGAGTCCTGCAGCGGGTTCAGTAAAATTACAAAATTACACACATCAATGAGGACGTAGCCACATGAAGGCTCGTTTCAGTGATGAGGTCAGCCCACAGGTCGGCAGACGGGTGCAGGAACTACGTGTAACATGAACTCTGTGCGTGAGCAGCACAAAGAGAAACAAAGAAATTCGGCACACGATCTAATGGGTGAACTGTAAATACAGGGGAGGCAGATGAAGGAAGCAGGAGCAGGTGTGCAGGAGGGTGTGGACGTTCCAGTGAGTGGAACAGGGAACCAGGTGAGCAGATGGATCCGCAGGTCGAACGTCCGGGGACATCTGTTGGACAGGTGGAGTATGACATATACGCCATGAGGCCGATAAACGTTTCCCGAGACAGAAATCAAGACGGACGGTCTCATTTGCCGTTAAGTTATTCGATCTACGCTGATGATTTATCGGCGTTAAAATGCAACTCGTGACACCTTTAAAAGAAGAAAAAAAACGCCAGTTGTCAGAATGTCGAGACCTTGTGAGCAGCGAGTTCCGAGAAACTCGAGTCCAGAAATACACGCTCGTACAAACACACAGCGCTGTTGTTGTGTCCTTGGCGGGGACAGAAGTTCAATGACAGTTCGCCGCAGGTCAGGGGAGCGGCCTCCACGGTCCCGTCGAGCTATTCTTGTACCTGCCGACGATCGGGTTTCCAGCTCAGACGCACCAGGTGCAACAACAAGCAACCAACAAGCCTCCTCTGCATATTCTGACACTGGAAGAGGGGGGGGGGGCTGCTGATGTTGAAATTAGACTGCAGGATTAACAGGGGGGAACGAAAGCCTGAGATTATGTGCATTGTTCAAAGGTGTTTCATTGTTGCCGCGCTGCTTTCACACGCCTGACACAACAGTGGGAACAGAAATGAGCATGGATTGGATTATGTAGGTTTTTATGCAGGAGGGAGACGTGGAGAGAGATGTTTCATTGTTGATCGCACGCCGGTAATCTGGTCGCTCCTCGGATGTTTGAGATCAGCACAATGTGCGTATGCAGTCAAATATCTAAAACCGGGGGTGGGTTTTCTGATGAAGTGCAGGTAGTTTCTAAACATAAAGTATTTCCCTTGCAATTCAGATGGAAATATGTGAAACTTTCACAATTTTTTAACCAGAATTCGTCATTTTTACTAGTTATTTGGAAAGATATAAATCCTATAGGGATTTGTTGGGGGCCGATTATTATAAAACAGTAAAAAAATCTGTGATCCTGATATTTCAGACGATGTAACAAACGATTCCTAACATGTTTTT
The DNA here is from genome assembly GCF_022539355.2 of Hippoglossus stenolepis. NCBI lineage: Eukaryota > Metazoa > Chordata > Actinopteri > Pleuronectiformes > Pleuronectidae > Hippoglossus > Hippoglossus stenolepis. The sequence continues at coordinate 21,963,508 of NC_061493.1, read as the reverse complement.
ATCAAACCCGTATTAAAAGGAAATATAATTGTGGCTTGATATGTTACAGATTAAACACATTTATAAATAATAAGATAAGATAGAATAAGATAAGATAAGATAAGATAAACCTTTATTAGTCCCACTATGGTGGCAATTTACAAACACACAAATACAGAACTTCAATGTAGAATTTTGTTTGACATAAAAAGTAAAAATAAATGCACATATTTTGTTTATTTTGTAAAAATAAAAGTCTCGAATCCGGTCGGTCTCTGGAGTGTCGGTTCTCTACATCCTCTGAAATAACTGCTATATTTGTACAATATAAAAACTTTGCACATGGCAGTGAAGGGGCAGAAATATTTATAGACAAGTTTGTGACTCTGACAAATAGAGGAAGTGGCTGATTTCAAGACATCCACCAGCTCAGAGGTTCTAATCATGGAAGCACAAGATCCACAGAGGCTGGATTCTACAGCAGACAAGGCCCAAGGTGCAGTTATATATTATATTATGGTATTTATGTTTTGTTATTGAAGTAAATGATCTATTATGATGCCTCTTCCATCACTGCTCTTAGTACAATACAAGTTATATATTATTTATCCAGTCACCCCCAGAATACACAAAGATCCATTATAATAAACATGGTCAAACCCCCGCGACACAACAGTAATGCTTTAATTGAATCTCCTACTGACAGGATATGAAGGGCCACAGGGTCCTCTCCTCTCGGGGGCTTTAGTGCTGTGCTACATGACAACGTCTCTACAGGTGATCGTCAGTGAAAGAGGAAATGGACGCCGTTATTCAATGCTAATTTGGTATTGACATGAATATTGAGGCTCAGGGGGCTCCTGGGCTTTCATTCCTCTTTTCAGTTGTATTTTCCTGCTGGAAATCTCTCTGACGAGACTCGGCCAACGGACTGAGTGAGTATTGTTCTTTGAAGAGCAGCTTCACCCTCGGGCTGAATTCCTTTTTTATTCCTTCATCAGCAGTTTCCTTTGTCATGCGTGAAGCAGGGGTTCTACCTTTAAGAGCGAAGCTGGATCTGACAACAGGGAATTTAACCCCTGAACCTGTTAGTGTTAAACTATTAATGACACAAGTACATTTAAAGATGTGGCTAAGGAGACAGAGCGGGTCGTCCACTAACCAGAATGTTGGTGGTTTGATCCCCGGCTCCTCCTCCTCCTCCTCCTCCTCCTCCATTCAGTGTGAACGGGTGAAACTGGAATGTGAAGTGCTTTGAGTGTCCATCTAGAAAAGCTGCTAAATAAATACAGACGATTTAAAGTCAAAACCAAAGGCTCCTGTTATCACTGCAATGTCTCCGACGTTGTAGAGGACATATATTATAATTCATTACCATTCTGATAACATTATAAAACTTTTAACGATCATTTTTAGAGCTTAAATGTTTTAAACCTTTCCCTCCCTTAATGTCACGGTTGTTAAATGTTAAAAAACAAACCAAACCGCTGTGATAAATGTGTCTTGGTGCCTTTAGACCTTCTCTTCTCTCCTGTGAAACTTCTTTTCATTCTAACGTTGCTGTATTAGTTCTAATGGATCTGGACTTCGGAGCAGAGACGTCCTCTCGGGCTGAACGTCTTGTTGTCTCGGCTCTACGCTGGTGAGCTGAAGCTTTGGAGTGAACAGCGACAAGAAAGAAACGGAGCCACGCTCTGAAATGTGAAATCATCCCAAACATGTACGATTTCAGCCGAACAAATCAATTAACTCCAGCTCGACTGCTTCATCGCCACAAAGGAGCTCCGGGGCCGAGAGGTGAATAATGTCATTTTGTGTCAGGATGAGTAATGAGGGTACAAATCACTTGTCTGGATGAGAGGCTGGGGAACTGGCAGTGGTGAGTCCTCAGGTTGGCTTTATAAGGCCGGAAGGGGAGAGAGGGAGCGACTCCATCCTCTCTCTCTCTCTCTCTCTCTCTCTCTCTCTCTCTCTCCGTTAATGAAATACAGTGGAGTCTGTGAAGCTGCGTGACATTAGGAGCCAAGAGAAGGACACGAACCTGGAGGGAAGGAAACTCTCTGCTGGGAAATGTTTACTTTACGACGAGGTTAATTAACGGTGGTTGGTTTTGATGCCTCAGCTCAGTTTCTACCTGTAACATGTCTGTGCACAGAGATCAGATCGTCCTCTGAAGGGACTCATTCACGTGTCTGTTATAATTCATTCCTCATTTCTAAAACCTGACTATTGGGTTTGTAATCAGGTGAAGCACTTTTTTTATTGATCACACATCGACTGAGACAGTTTCAGTTGCATCCTGTCACCTGAGATAAGAGCTCGTGTGTTTGACAGGACAAAGTCTGGAGCCATGTTTTTGGCTCTAACAGGTAAACCAAGGGTCAGTTGGCTGACCACTCACACAGGTGTGTGTGTGCACGTGTGTGTGTGTGTGTGTGTGTGTGTGTGTGTGTGTGTGCGTGTCACTTTACCTATTACCTGCTTTCCTGTTGTGTTCAGACTGTTATCACATGGACAAGCAGAGACACACACACACACACACACACACACACACACACACACACACACACACACACACACACACACACACACACACCTCTGCAGCTTTTACACCTCTTTTCATTCAGTGGTTTGTTTTGACAGCCGACACATGAGCTGTGTGGCTCATTCGCAGCCATTTTTATCAACCTTGGTCTATTTTTCTATATTTCTCTTCTATTTGTGTAATTCTAAGACGTCCTTAATGTCTGAGGAGCAAATGGAATCATCTCTCATTTGGTGTGAACAAGAAATCTGTGTCATGATTCCTGAAAAGATACAATCGCGTTTTCAACGGTGCCACATGTTGTTTTTCTCCATCGGTGAATGTGGTTTCTCGCCATGAGCAGGTGGTGACGGACATTGTTGTGTTTACGAGAGAAAAGGTTTGAATGCAGCTACTAACTTTCTGCCATTCTAGGAAGTTCTCACCGCAGTGATGTATGTTCACGTGTCCTTGATGGCTGCAGCCATGTGAGATCTTTTGCCTTCATTTGTGTGCAGTTGGAAGAAGTAGAGACATTTCTTTAATTTTTATACAGTTCCATCTTATTTTAGTTGCTAAAAATCATTTAGAGACCAACAAATGTAGCTCCCCTAGTGGCCAAGGTATATGACGGCAGCTTTAAACAAACAGAATCACATGAACTCCCCAACACAGCTGCTGCCACACGTCCACTGTTCAGCCTCAAAATGAATCCACACCTCTGGATGAAAGCCTCAGCCCCTCTTCTCTCCTGCAGGACATTCATTTCCTGTGCGGTGATTATCATCGTGCTCCCATCACAATGGTGAGACCCAGTTCAGGTGATGTGTGCAGTGATAACCAGGCCTGTTCGCTCAGCAGTGATAATGGTCAGCGCCGTAGTGGCCAGCGTAATGAGTCACATGCAGGAGCAGGAGCGACTGATGTCATTGTGCGTCACTTCATCTCCGCTGGGACCAGACAGAGTGTTTGTGTGTGTTTGTGTGTGTTTGTGTGTGTGCGGTACCACAGTGCAAGGCCTTCTACACGGCGGGTGTGTGTTTTTTATTGCGTGCCTGTGTGTGTATAACGCCGCGCTCGCCCCGAGGCGCTGCCTGCTGTTCAAGACCATACCTGAAGGCTGACCTCATTTGTTGCAGCGCTGCAGCTCCGGACACATGGAAGTCACATGACGGAGGCGTCCTCACTCCATATGGAACAAAGGCCTCCTGCCACACACCCGCTGACCTTATTCCCACAGCAGCCATTTTGAGCTTCACGCTCAGAAACTGCTCTGAACTTCCTCTGACCCTTTAAAATTCAGCTGTTCAGACCTGTGACCCCCGACAGAGGTGAGACAAAAACAGATTTAAATTTAGATGTAAAATATTGAATCTGCTTTGAGACTAGAAAAAGGCAAAGATTAGGATGATTTTTGAAAACAAAGTGGAGGATTTTGTTTCCATCCTGTGAATAAACTTAGAGCCCTTCACATTTGTCTTGTCAAAGAATTGTTTCTATTAATCTTAAGGTATTTTGGACATTTTTCAAAGTCAAAAAAAGCTTTATTTGTAAGTTTACGCCTTATTATCCGTTTCCATAAAAATAAACGTTCACAAATTCATAATCATCACTCTCTGCCAATGAAATAAAAGGACACTAGGACATAATATAGGACTTTAATAATATTTGTCCTGTCTATTTCTTTACTGTGTGTAGTTGCTTAGAGATTAAAACATCTTCAAATAAGTCTTAAATAATTTGTATTTAACAAAAATACACCTGTTTTTTAAGATTGATGACTGTTTATCTGCACTTACGTCTACACGGTCTTTAAGTCTATAATCTGACCTCCAGCTCCCAGCGTGCAACACACAACCTCAAGGAGAGAGTGTGTGTGTTGTCGGTGCTGCTCTGCTGTTATTCCCACAGGATGTCAGTGTTTGGCCGTGTGACACACAGACTCATAATTCTAAATCAAGTTGTAAACTCTTCATCCCGCAGAGCACACGCAGACACCAGGGCCAGCCTGTGATTACACATCCAGTTAGTGTGTGTTTCCTCTGAGGATCGGCTCCGTGGGCACATGAGTGGGAAGATGAAATGCTGCTCACACACGGGCAGGTCAAATATATTGAATTAAACCAACTGCTATGAATAATACAAAGTCTTTAAAGTCATATTTCTGTGTAAAGTGTGTTGGTGAGTTCACCTCTGCCAGGGAGTTAATGTCTTGTTGGTTTGTGTGTGTGTCGGCAGGATTTCAACAAAACGTGATGATAGGATGGAACCGGGGGGCGGAGAAAGAATTCATTAAGCGAGCGAGGATCCAGACAAATGGGCAGATACAAATATCTTCTTACTTTCTTTCTTCAACACTGATCTATACAGCTTCTTTTAAATCTAAAATGAACGTGCACATGCATTGTTTTTAAATGTGGTTAAACTGTCTGTGAGTAACAGACTGAGAAGCTAAGTGTCGAGTCCTGCACCGTCTGAAGGGAATCGCACATTGTTCCCAAGATGAAAACAAAACAAGAAGAATACTAACGTTCCTGGTGATTTACTGCCAAATTAAAAGAAGACACCCGAGTGTTTCCATCAGTGCTGATACGAACCTGTGTCTGCTGCAGAGTCACGGGTGCAGCTTGTCTCTACTCCCATTGCAGACAGCAGCCAGATGTCAGTTGGTGTTGGTGGGTTGTTAATGCATCCGGGATTTTTGTTTTTCTTCCACTTTCTTCAACATTATGAGACATTTTTATTGGTTTTCCATGAAGAAAAACAAATCAGGCATATTTACTGTGGTGCAGCTCTAAGAGGACCTGGTGGTACACGCTCCATTCTACCTTCTGTATCTGTTTGTAAGCCACTGATCTTAAATCCCACTCCTCTTTTAATCGCAGGATTGAGCTGCATAATCTGATATCGTGTTCGACGCACTCCCTGTAGTCTCACATCCCATCAGAGATGAAATCACCCTTGCCTCAGCCCCAGTGTATGATGGGATGGCGCTCCGTGTCTGAGTCGAGGGGTAAAGTCACCGCGGTGTCGTCCCCGTGACTCATCCCGGTGACATTATTCAAGATGAAAGTCAGTCGAGTTCTTTTCCTGATAACAACTGGAGAAAAAAAAAGGGAAATGAGTTCAAAGAAAAAGCTTGTGCTGTTTTATTAATGCTCTGAGAGTTCATAGAATTACAGGAGGAGTGAATGTCACATGTTTTATTCTGCACAAGCACATCTATAGAGATTCAGATGACAGGAGAAATCAAGTGTGTGTGATAACTGATGGAGATTTCCTCTTCAAAACAAGAGGAGGAACCAGTTTGTCAACTTAAAGAATAAGAGGAACCAGAGTAAAAGTTTTGACAAGCAAAAAATGACATAAAATCCAACATTTATCGTTTCAAGCAAATCTTACAATTACGCTGGATTCAAGAGATTTATAATTGTTGATTATTAAGTTTGTGACCAAGTCCAGTATCAAAATATGTATTTTTGTCTCAAGAAAACAATTCATGCTTCAAGAACTTTTTTGTCCTCCTAAAATCAAAGTGTGTCTTTTGTACACATTCAAGGAAATATACAAATATACAAAAAACATTTGTCCAGAAGCAAAGTAAATGCAATAAAATGTGTCTTCAAGTGCTCGGACAAAGTTGTAAACATTTAACCGACTGCTCGTTGTTATTTGCAGTGATGCATGTCTCATCTGCGTTTGCAGAGTTTCAGGTTTTGTGCTGCACACTGTGCTTCTCATGAATCCAAGCAGTGAGGCTCATGCTTCATAGTGCATGTAGATCCTGCAGGATGAGCTCCTCAGATCTGCTGCTTTCTCTGATGTGCTTAATAATAATCACAGTGTGGAAGAAGTGAGCATGCAACATGGAGTCTGCGTGTTTTCTGCATCTGTCGGATCTGTGATACACCGGCGAACTGTCCAGGATGAATCTCCCACCTGACGTCAGCTGGCTCCAGGACGACCCTGATAACGGACGACACACCATCGCCCTCATCCTCCAGCCAGTAGCTCCTGATATGTACCTGCACACAGATGAACCTGCTCCGTCTTCTGAGCCTGCTCATCATCACACAGGTAACATCCCCCCGGCCTCAGCCCGTCCCCGTCCTCCCATCAGCAGAATCCATCCTCCCCCCCCCCTCCTCACTGTTTTGACACTAATTGCACTTAGTCGAGATCAAACAGCCTCGCGGTGTTTTTCTCCGCTCGCACCCAAAATTCGCTCTGACACTCGACAGTCACTGAGGCTTCACATCTCACACACGAGACAGGTATCGAGCGTGATGATATGATAAAAGCCTGATTTAATATTCAAAAGCTCTTTTTTCTCCCTCCCTTCAACCTGCCACCTTCCTCCTGGCTCTGCTCCTCTGAACTTCAGTGACACTTTAATCCGCCGGCTGGGAAAGTTATCGTCTGTAATAGACTCTGTTGTTGTCTGTGATAACCGAGGGAGATTTTCTCTTCACAGACGAAAAAGAAGAGGAACCGGTTTGTCAATTTAGAAAAAAAGGGGGGGAAATTTTAACAAGCAAAGGATTTACGAAAAGTCGTCCTCAAATCAAATCTGTGTACGCGGCTGTGGTAAAGCGTAAAATGTGTCTTAAAATGTTGTGATCATTTCACTGACGGATTGCGATCATTTGCATCAATTTACAAAAATCCTCTGATGATCTTTTTCAGTGGAGAGCGACGTGTCTCCCGTCAGGAGCTCCTCTGGGTTCGTGTGTTTTCAGTCAAGTGTTGTTCTGCCAAACCAGCTCATTGTGAACACAGGCCTGTGTTTGATAATGCATGTAGATCCTGCAGGTGGAGAACAACACATCTCCTTGCTTTCTCTGATGTGCTTTGGAAAAACAAGAGTGTGGAGGGAGGCGGGGGGGGGCGGGGCTGCACATGAGTTCTCTTCAGGTGCTCCAGCTTCCTCCTGCAGGCTTATAACATGCAGAGTGGGGTTGGGTTGACTGAGACTCTAAATCGACCGTACACAAAAATGAAATAAAAACAAAAAGATTATAAATATCTCAGGATGAAAAAGCGGAGCCACAAGAAGACGCAGGTGAAGGTGAGGAGAGATACGGACGTGTTGTCAACACAAACACAAAACACCGTCCGGAGCCAAATCTGCGGATAACCTCCGGAGTCCACGTCAGAGGACGACTTATGTCAGTCCTCTAATTCGCTGGTGACCTGTCCAGGATGAACCCGCCTCTTACATGATGTCAGCCCCCCCCCCCCTACACCTTTAAAGATCAGCGGTACAGATAACAGATGGATGGATGTTACATTCACTCCTTTTCCTCCTGATCTTAACACAGATTTGACACAGTCTGTTTGATTCTGATGATAAAACCAAAGCACTCAAAGTGATGATGCGAACTCATTGAATTTAAACTATCGTAAAAACACATTTTTAAACGTGACGAATCAACCGCAGCACTTAGACGTGTTCAGGAAACTCCCACTTCCCTCTTCCCTCCTCTCGCTCTCTCAGACTCGTCTCCTCCGCCCTCAGTCTTGACCCTCGTGTAAACAGCACTATAGACGCACCACCACTTTAGCTGATCATTGACCCACGGCGAGGCCAGCTGCTCGTCTCTCCGCCTGCAGGACGCCTCCTGCCTCCCGCCTCCTGCCTCCCTCCTCCTGCCTCCCTCCTCCTGCCTCCCTCCTCCTGCCCACCTTCACCAGGAGCGCTGGCAACACCTTCCGACACGGGAAGTGCATAAAAAAATTGAATTATAAATGGAGATCCAGCGGGGCAGAAGGAAACGGTTGTGATAATAGCATGACAGCATATTTAATTTGCAGATAATTGCACTTCGGGGGCTTTTAAGGGGCTCGTCTCACACTGGCATTTTTAATGAAATGGACACATCATGGCTGTTGTCACCTTCCCGACACTAAAGAAACTCGAGGTCGATTTTTTAAAAAGGAGGAAAAACCTGAAAGAAAAGAAAGTGACTGAATGGACTGAGTCAGCCATTTTAATGATTCAGGAGAAACCAGGTCTTTGTTGCACGAGAGCTTCAGCGTCATGAGAGATGTGGTTTATTATTTTCAGTAGATTCTGTATAAAATATCATCCACACTTGGTAATTGGTTCACGGATGAACAGCGCAGTGGGTCCTGAAAATAGATCGTAACACAATATTCCTGTAAGACCTCACTCAGGGAGGAAACCCAACACGCAGACATCTGTAATCTCCTCTCGCTGCCGGTCAGCTGAGCACAGACGTGGTTCAAACCTGCGTCTCAGGAACAAACGCACACGCTCGACGCCTCACGAGCGTTTGAATGAACTGAAGTTGTAGATTGTTATTTAGCAGATTAATGAGGTAATTGAGGTAAATGGATTGTTTCTCATTAGCATATTGTAATGAATGGAGCGGCCCTTTTTTTTTTCTTCCCCTGCCTCAGCACCGGTGAGCCACACTGACATTTACAGGCAAATTAATACAAAGAGACAGCCGTGACCTCCTGAAGTGTGTGTGTGTGTGTGTGTGTGTGTGTGTGTGTGTGTGTGTGTGTGTGTGTGTGTGTGTGTGTGTGTGTGTGTGTGTGTGTGTGTGTGTGTGTGTGTGTGTGTGTGTGTGTGTGTGTGTGTGTGTGTGCCAGCCATCTGTGGTGTCAGATGTTTATAAGGATGCTGGAAGTTTGATGAACACAAGTGCACATTTTGAGCATGATGTAACATGCGTACACAAACACACACACACACACACACACACACACACACACACACACACACACACACACACACACACACACACACACATATATATATATACATTATCTATCTCAGTCAGTCAGTTCGGTTCAGTCTCGTTTTACTCAGCTCGGTTCAGTCGGTTCTCTCTTGGCATGAAATTGCATCGCTGCCACAGCAGAGGGAAACAAAATTAATGACCATAGAACACAACCAATAAAAACATAGTATCATCGTTAATGTAATGAAGACGGACACTTGTGAGCAGGCACGACACAAAGAGACAAACAACCAGCTCACACTCACACCTTCGTCCATTTAGAGTCTCTAGTTCACCGACACTAACAACAGATACATAAACACAGGAGAAAACCATGAAGCTCCCTGGCAGAGATAGAAAGTAAAGTGTTAAACTGAGGCTCAGCTTCAGGACGCTCAGCTCAGGGACTCCTCTGACTTGTGTCTCCTTCCCTCCACCACACTCAACCCCAACAGCTCCAGCGACTGGAGGAGAGAACATTATGTTTTACTGACATTCTAGGATGTGGATGAATGTGGGATGATTGTCAGCAAACTGCCAGAACAAATACAGGTAAAAAAAAACAAAAAAAAAGAGAGCAGGAGAAAGAAATGTGTGTTGCGTCTCAGTTGGACTCGGCTCATGTTGTCAAACGAGTCCATAAACCGAGCTGTTTCCCTTCAGCTGATCAGAACCAACGCCAGGATGCTGTGAAGAATTACCGAGCTGACGTCTGAACAGAGGAGCCGAGCGCAGCGCCGGTGAGATCCTTCCATGTACCTGTCAGCCTGAAATGATGGCTGACTTCCTGTGGGCCGGAGAAACACTAATAGTCTCCAGCTGGACAGAGAGATCTTCACCGTGTGTGTGTGTGTGTGTGTGTGTGTGTGTGTGTGTGTGTGTGTGTGTGTGTGTGTGTGTGTGTGTGTGTGTGTGTGTGTGTGTGTGTGTGTGTGTGTGCGTGTGTGTGTGTGTGTGTGTGCGAGTGTGTGTGCGAGTGTGTGTGCCTCTAACAGCAGGAAACTTTACACCTACGTGAGGTCAGAGGATGACTTAAACACATGTGAATTTCTGTGTTCACCTGATGTGGGACTTTCCCAGCGAACGGAAGATTTTTGACTGTTCGAGTCTGAGGATCGAACCAACGGTGATTTTAACGAACGCTGCTCTCTCACACGAGCGGAGAATTTATTTTCCTTCGCTCGGGCAGACGACACCGTGGAGGTTCGGCATCGCTCTGTCACGTGACCTGGAGACTTTGCAGCTGTATCACAAATCGTAGAAGCAACACTCTGTGCTCCCGTCATGGAGAAGTTGAATCGTACGACCACAGATATGAAACCAGCAGAGTTTCTGGAAACAAAAGGCACCGGTGAGGTTGATGCCTTGAAATATTAGAGAGAAACTCAACAGTTCCCACAATGGAGAGAGAAAAAAAATCTTCATTTCAACCACAGACTGTAAATAAAGATGGTCGACGCGTCACCACTTCCTCCCACTCGCCAGAAACGAAGCCAAAATATCCCGGATACGGACGCCGCCATCTTTAGGAGCCAGAGTCTCAACCATGAGTCAGTCCCGGCTGTCAATCAGGACGTTTCCCCCCCCGTGTAGCATCAAATAACTTATTAAAGCTGAACGAAAAAATGTTTTGGACATGCAATTTCACTTCCATGTCCCGTCCACTAACCAGGGGGAGGCTAAGTTTAAGCTACCTACACTGCAGCCAGCCACCAGGGGGCGATCAAGAAATCTCTCTAACAGACAAGATTTGTGTTTTATCTGTCGTGTCTATTCTCACTTGAGATTTACACTCAAAACTGCAAACTTGAAATACTTTTACTACTTTAAATGTACAGAAGACTGAAGTCGCTTCTCGGTTTAGTTTACATATAATAAAAAAATATAGATTTTCAGACATTTTCAGGAAACGGAAACGGTTTTAAGGACTTTTAGTTTCCTGTAAAGACTTTGCAGTGAGAGGAGAGAAGAAGACGGAAGCAGTTGGATTGAGAGCAGGTTGTAAAATCTGACTGTCGGTTGTTAGTTTTATACGAGGAGCAGTTTAATCCACACTCAGCTGAGGTCACAGGGACATTACAGCAAACTGGTAACTGCTCCGACTGAGAGCAGGTAGTTCACTGTGGAGGAGACATGAGACTTATACTCATCAAACTGAGACCTCATCTGCAAATTGTTTCCTAATTGTTTTCATTCAGCTTCTGCTTTAACGTTATTACATCACAAAAATATGTGTTTTAAACTCTGCACGATGTTGATAATTCAAATCGAAGTATGGAAAGTAGAAGAATCATTTTCTTTCTGTAGAAAAAGATTTTGCTTCCGTTCCAAAAACGATACTGAACTCATCTGACCTGAAGTGAAACATTATCAATTCCTTTTCTTTAAATATATATTTCTTCTCAAGCAGGAACTTCCTCTTGTGATCCTGTCGTTTGAACGTTTCATCCTCTCTGCTCTGTCGCATCCGGAGGTTTGATCTGACAAGAAAAACTGAGATAAACAACAAACACATCAAATATCAGATGGAAATGAACTCCATTGTCTATAATGTAGTGGAAATATTAATAAACTTTATTTGTATGGCACCTTTAATACAAGGAATGCAGCTCGAAGTGCTTTACATACAATATAGATAAAAATGAAAACATGTCAAAATGACATTTAAAAGAAAAGGAACTAAAAGAATATATATAAAAAGAGGAGTGCCGGCACGTGCAAGATCTATCTCTCCAGCTTGATTTAATCCAGCTCTAAACTACTCAGAGAGAGACTAAACCCACATTGAAATGATTACCAGACCTTTATGTTTTCTTCTATACTGCTCGGCGTCTTTCAGGTGAGAGCCGAAGTCGAACCGCAGCACATACTTGAGATCTCTGGCTGCAGGAATGTGTGTGTGCCGAGCTGCTTTTCATCCCGAGGTGTGTTTTCACGGTCTCCAGGCTGCACGGAGGTCCCAGCTCCAGGCCCCGATCCCACATTAAAGCCACATGTCTCTGTTTTTCTTTCCTACAGGCAGGTCGTACCTGCAGCTCGCCGGCCGACACACGAGCGCCGCCGCCGTCGTGAAGGTGACGAACCTCCCGGCTCCAAACCCGCTGGAGAGATTTGACTCAAAATGAAAGATTAATTGGTTCACGGAGGTTTTAGGAACATTTATAGACTGAAACGTGTGTGATGACTCAGAGGAGCGTTGAGGTAACCAGGAGCTGATGGTCGGAAAAAATGACTGGATGTACGTTTTTCATTTTATTTAATCTCATGTCATTTCAAAAGGGAAACTCCACATGAAACAAAATGACAAAAATCACCACTGGTGCCAAAAAAATCATTTTCGCTGAAAGGGAAAAACGTGAAGCTCCTGAAAACACGTTTAAGACGTATTTCCTCTATAATCAAGCTATGTTAACTGACTTTTGGCCACTTGGGGGCAGCAGAAACACACAGGTCACTTGTTAGCAAAGCATATTTGCACATTCAGCAGATAAAGAGCAACTTCATCATTCACTTGGGAAAAACAACGAGCTGAAAGGAGCTAAAACACACAGCTTGTAATTTTCTGCAAGTTTATCGCAACCGTTCACATTTACATCGATTAGACGACATGACAGCTCTCGGTTCCCCCTAGTGGCTGGCTGCAGCGTAGCTCATAAACCTCGCCTCCACCATGTTATCGAATGGGACGTGAACCAAACTAGTCAAAGTTGACGTGAAATACATTTTTCTCAAAGATGGTTTCTGACATTGGAAGAAGTATTTTTTTTAATGTCTGTTCACATCTTCATCTTTTTAGTCAGTTTGGTTTTAAGCAGTTATTTTATGATTTAAAAAAACTGCACAAACTGTAGCTGCGTCACTGTGTCACTCAGAGGTCGTGGACAGTCAGTCACAGCTGCACAGGAGGAAAAAGGGAAGTGATTCAAGGTCGTATGAACGTTTCTACTTGAAGTTCATGAAGCGTTTCACTCACAACAGAAATGTGAGAAATGCAAACCAGAATCCATGAGTCCTGACGTGGGATCACATATCGTGTGGGTCTGAATGGAGAAAGCACAAGAACAGTTTGTACAGTTTCATTCTTTGACGTCTTTGTCCTGAATGTGTATTCAAATTATTCAATTTTTATTTCTTATATTACTGATTGTCTGTCTAACAAAGCCCCTCACAGGGATAATGAAGCTCTACTGGTTTAAAGGGGCCATGTAAAGACATGTATACAGACACAATAAAATCAAATAGGTTAACATGCGCTTGTTTATGCTCGTACGCGTTTATTTTTCACTCTTTTATCAAGGTAAGTTTAGTCTTTATCAGCCCCACCCTGCTTTACATCTGCACATACACTACACAGCTACACACACACACACACACACACACTCACTCACACACACACTCAGTGTTGGACAGGAAGGGGTTGGGTTTCATATTTCCTGCGCTCTATTCCCCAGGCTGTTGGCTGATGTCTTGATGTGAAACGTTCCCAGTTTCCTGCAGCTCCCAGGTGAGTGTGTTGTGTTGTTACTGGGAAATCAGAAATCTCCGACTTTCACAATCTCCTTCAGTTTCTCTGCTCAGGAGGTTTTCTCTGACACACGCACAGAAACAGGTTTATGGCTGTTATGTATGTTCCAACACAGATACGGATACAGAGGGATTTCTGTGCTGGCCTAGTTAAAGCACCAGTTTAACACCATTTTCCTTTTATTATGATTTACTATGATGACAAATCGATAATAATATAGTGTTACAAAATATGTCTCATTATTAAAAATGTGCAGAACTATCAACATTTAGTTCAGATTCTCAACTTTTTCAAAGCTGTAGTTACCAGTTGCATCATTGCTGGTTGCAACCAATTAAACAAGTTTATTTACTTAAAAAAAAATATCAGATCCCAGAAGATTTATGAAATGAAGTTAAAAATAAATAAGTTTAGCTTTATGAAACAGGAATTAGCTTTTAAATGGTTTTCTACAGTTTGCTTTCAATTCCTAATTTGGTTTGATTTATTTAACTGCGTAATAAAACAACAGGACGACAATAACAAAGATGAACAAATTTAAGCATCAGACACAAATACACAAATCGTGTGAGGCATTTTGTGTGTGTGTGTATAAATGAAGTTTATTGTTCTTATTATTTTCCAGTTCATCCCCCCGTGACCCTCCGCTGTCCCTCGTCCCCTGGTCGCTGCTGCAGACGATCCCTCAACACAACATCACGTCTTTATGCGTTCGTTAAGATACATTATCTCTGAAGTGCACAGTAACACCACCGTGCTACAGATAAACGTGCACGCTGAGTTTATGTGTATTGATTTTCGTACTGAAATGGAAAATCTGCTTAATAGGTCGGAAAAAACCCTCGTGAACCATCAGACTAAATGTTTTCTGTGTATATGGATTCAGGCCTGAAGCTGCAGAAACTTTCACAGAAGAAACTTTCTGCCTCCTGAGCTGTGTTCCTCCTCTCCTCCTCCTCTCCTCCTCCTCCTCCTCCTCCTCCTTTTTCTGCAGCTCAGGCCTCTCTGTGGGTTTGATGCTGCTGAGGTGGAGCTGTCTGTCTTTACGACGTGCTGCTCTCGACGCCTCGGGGCCGCGTTGATCCGCTTCTCAAAACAGACGCAGATCCGCTTTGATGAGCACGAGCTGCGACCGACGAGCTGCGTTACAGTGACGGCAATTTGGTTCAAATCACACCCGTGTGCAGAATCATGCTGCAAGTAAAGAGTGCTACAGTAGAAAGGGACGCGCACGTACATACAGCGACTGTTCGATGCCTGCAGCAGAAATACTCAGAAGATATGAGCTGGAAATTCAGCAGCTTAACTTTTTTATTCTTCTTTAAAAGCTCTGTTGACTTCTTCTAAAGTTTAAAGGTATAAGAAAAGACTGGTGCAGTTCAATTTTTTTATTAACGGAAGTGAGATTATTAAGCCCTAAATTATGATTAATCGTTCACAACACAAGTATTAAACAAACAGCCTGATGTACACAACTGTAAAGTAAAGTTAGTTCTACCAACATTTTATCTGCTTCTGTTGCTGTTCTGTCTACAAAGAGTGATGCATTATTAATGATTCTACTATTAGCAAACATAAAGATGGAGCCGCTTCCTGAAAATGAAGCCAAACCATCTTGATCGCCCCCTGGTGGCTGGCTGCAGGATAGGTGGTAGAAACCCTGCCTCCTCCGTGTTCATGGATGGGACATGGACCAAACTAAAAGTGCATACATTTTTTCTCAAAGATGGTTTCTGTCATTCTGGGTAGTTCTTATCTCTGAGATAGAAGCTCATTCTTCCAGGAAGTTTGGTTATTATTTGTTTTTGTGCTACGATTCAAATGCAGGAAAAGGAGGAAAGTTCCAGAAAACCGTCTTTTATTAGACTCACGTGTTCGGTGCACGGGCAGGAAGTCAAATCCTGCAAAGGTTTCCAAGAACACCGAAGCAAAAGGTAAAAACTTGGTCAATAACTGACACGCCCATGTTATGAGAGGAAGTGGAGATGTGTCGACCATCTTTATTTACAGTCCACGGTAGAAACTCCCTCATCAATACTACAGTTTTCTGCTGTTACTACTTCCACTATGATCAATACTGATATTCCATGAAGTATTATGTCCTCCAGTGCTATGGTTACTACAGTCGTCACCAGTACAAGTACGAATGCAAAATAATCTCCGAACGTGTGATGTCATCAAAGTGACGTCGGCGCGTTGAGCGTCTTCGTCGTTCGTGTTCCTCACAATCGGTTCTCAGGAGAACGAAAGAGTCTCGGGTTAAAAACCACAGAAGAAGAAAAACCCAGGCCGCCGCTCTGCAGGGACAGAGGAGCTGACCTGCCTGAGAAAACCTCACTCAGCTAAATATAGCCAGGAGATGCATGTCCGTCAGCCTCCCCTCCCCTCCCCCACTCACCTCCCCTCTAGCCCTTATCTTAATTATTTCCAGACGTCACACACAGACACACACACACACACACACACACACACACACACACCACACACACACACACACACATCCTTGCCTGACTTTAACATCAGCAGGAATGCCTGTAAACACAACACTGGTATTTTATCAGCTGTGTGTGTGTGTGTGTGTGTGTGTGTGTGTGTGTGTGTGTGTGTGTGTGTGTGTGTGTGTGTGTGTGTGTGTGTGTGTGTGTGTGTGTTTATGTGCTCATTTCTGTGACCTCATGCACTTGGACACAGTCTTTGTTTACGTGTGTGCACGTTCACAGCATGTTGACAGTTTGAGCCATTTTCTCTCTCACAGAACTTCCTCTGATAAGGAGCCTCCAGGTAAATGTTATATTTTATAGATTATTGATTATTATAATTTCTCTGTCTGAGTAGTTTCGGCTTCGCTCCGTCATCACAATCCTCTGTGGGAGTTTATCAGACTTGTGTCCCGACGGAGCCAAAAGGCTTTTACTTTCCTTTTTGTTAAAACGCAGCTGAATCAAACGGAACCTTCGATATGATCAAGTTCCATTTGAAACTCGGTCTCTGCAGCCAAACTTTACGAGAGCCAACACAGTTTTATTTTAGACTCAAGTGGAAATCCCAGAGTTTCCAAAGACACCAAACACAGAACGTCTGCAGGAATCCTTTTGGAAACGAGTTTCAGTGCAGCAGTAATATATTTGGAGACAGTTTGAAATATGTAGTTTCAGTGAAGTGTGTGTGTGTGTGCGTGTGTGTTGTGGGGACATCTGTTTACAAAGTCACACTATTGGGCCTTATCTTCCTTATGGGGACAAAAATACATATCTCCATAATGTAAATTATTGAATGTGAGGTTGAAGACATGTTTAAGGTCTAGGTTAGGTTAAGTTTAGGTTAAGTTTAGGTTAAGTTTAGGTTAGGTTAAGGTTCATGTGTAGCTGTGATTTGAAGTTTGTCAGCATTCAAGCAAAAATGAAAAAAGTGTGCGTGTGTGTGTGGCTGCAGGGTGATGGTCCTGTGTGTGTGTTGGTAATGATTAGATTATGTGCATCCTTCGGCCTCCCCCTCAGAGAGCAGCCCCACCCTCCTGCAGCACCCGGGGAAACGCTCCATCACGACCACACACACAACGTTTCAGACGCTGAGCTCTGACGGCCGCCGGCTCCAGAACCTCACGTCTGCCAGTAACCAGAACATCAGCCTCTAAGCGAAGTGGCTTCCAGCAGCAGGCGTCCTCACTCAGGAGCACAATATCCTGTGATTGTCTGCTCGTACCTGTTGATTTCCTAAATGATAAAATGCACCTGAACGGCCGCCATCAGCCGCTCTCACTCCGCGGGTCTTTAATGCGGAGCAATAACATGAGATGAAAGTTTAATGATGTCACTGTGGGGAAATTGGCTTTTAGCTGCAGCAGCAAATAACAAAACGACACAGAGGAAATACACAAAATGGAGGTTTGATAGAAACAAAATGAGAAAATAAAGAGGTTGAAGTGGAAATGTTTGAACACTGCGGGCTTATTATCTCTCCTGCTTACATGTGTCACATCCAGTCAAATTCCCTCACGGCAAAGAATATCCATCAATAATTCATCTCTTCATTCGGCTAATTAGCTGAAACACTGTAAATGTCAAACACGTTCAATTAATTGGTTTGTTTCTGCTGCAGTAACCGAACATACGAGTGATCGTGAACACAGAGAGGTAAAGGGGGTTTGAACCATTAAATAAAAGAGATAAAACAGTTGGGAACAAATCATTTTGGAGCAGGAACTAATCACACAGCTCAACTCACCTAAACTCACTCTCTCTAGGTTCATCCTCCAACAAGCTGACTCCTCCCGCTCCAGTGGAGCTGGGCAGTACGTGCCTTGCTCAAGGGCACAACAGCTGCATTATGAGGTGGGAAGGAAATGCATTTTTTCTGTGCTCGGTTACTGTAAGTCCTTCACCTCGAGTGTTCCCACAATCCCACAGGTGGCAGACAACTTCTTCAAGGTGTCGGAGCAGCTTTTTCAAAGTGTCGTCCTCGTGCTCCTTTTATATAATGAAATGTTTTTCCTCCTGACGCCTCCTCGTTCCCTTTATTCTTATAGGATTCATTATATAACCGCTGTGCTCCCTCTGCCGTCTGAACTCGTGTCTCCGAGCTATATCGCAAGATCTTCAAATGAGGCCAGGGGTTCACGTGAGGTTTCACAAACACCTTCCACCTCTACTCTCAGTACGGATCTGTCTCTGCCACAGAACTCATGCTGTGTTATGAGACGGAGCCGCACTCTGCTTCCATCTATTCCCTTTAAAAGTCACATTTGTGGAACTTTAGATCGAGACAGAAAAGAGGATAATGTGCGTGAAAGGTCAAGCTCCACCCACACTGTATAATCCACATGTCTGATCTAATATCTACATTTCAGCAGCTCAGTGGCATCATTCAAGCAGACGCGCGTCCTGATTTCCCTCTAATTCTCACAGTAATGTATTTTAATACAAAGACATTTGACAGATCAACTCCAGTAGAGTTTAATCACATCTGCTTTGGCTGTAACTGCACAGGGTGAATAATACGTTCAGAAACTGGACTCAACCTCGATTTTAAAAGCAAAGAATTACAGACGTATCGAAGTTCTTGTCCTTCATCCATGTAATTAAAACACAGCTTATACTTAAAACTACACGATTTCCATGAAACATTTTTCACATTTTCATTGATTTCTCAGAGAATAAATTCTGGATCTTGGTGAAACACTTCAGACGTGTTTAGAGGACTGATACTTGTGAGGAATTTGGTGCAGATCCCAATAAAAATCCAGATCTAGTGATTCTAGATGTGGTTTCATGAGGTGACTGTTGGGCCTCGGTGGAGCTGTGAGCTCTACTGACTTCCATCCCAGTTCTGTTAGTTTCCACTATGAAGTTAATGCTTATTTAATTTGGGAAAACGCATTTTTATCGACTGAGATGTGGTCTTAAAACTTTATTCTTCGCAGCAGGCACAGAGGAGAGTTTTCCTGGGCCAGGGAGCTATGAGACACAGTTTGGATTTCAGGAAATCTTCATCAAGTTTAGCTTGAGTCTTATTTATTTAGTTTTTTAGAATCTTTTTAAAGTCCATGTGAACCTGGACCAGTGTTTCCTGTAAAGCTTTAAATGTTTAGCTGCAGTTCCACCATGAGGCCGAGTGAGGCACTGCGTGATGAGGAGACAGAATTTCACTCAACCATCACATGAACTAATCAGTTTCAGAATCCAGGCTTTGATATATAAGCAGGTTAACTTTACACTTGCTGAAACACAGAAGCTCTCATGTAAAGCTGATCACATCTACACTAATGGACCAATCAGAGACGGAGAAAACACACAGGTGCATAATCTTGAATTTTCTCATTATCGTCCTCTAGTGTATTTCTGCATAAATGCATAAATCTGCAGGGTCTTAGCAGACATGACTCACAGCTCTATAAATAAGCCCAGTGGCATGCAGCTCTCACACATGGAGACGTGTGCAGGAGGAGGACGCCCATGTTGCCTCAGTGAACCTCTGCACGTCTCTCTGGGATCAGTTGAAACGACCGAACCTGTGGGACGAACCCAGCAAATCCGATGCTTTTACCAGAGGCCCAGACGTCTTTGATGGTGTGTTTGCTCAAAGCCTGGCTCCTCGTCTGGGCCCTGGCGGAGGCCGGAGAGAGAGCTGCCAGGCACAACGCTGAGCCGCTGGAAGACATGTTTCTGGAATGGCTGCTTTCTGCTGTCCCTGTCAAACGAGAAGGAGAAAAAAGAAGGGTTTGTTTTGGACGAATGACGCAGGAAAAGAAACAAGGATTAAAAATAGAAAAGTTTTACAATCGCTCCTGATTCTGTAAATAGTAAGAAAAGAGGGGATTAATGTTACTGGATGAAAACAAAGGATCTGAAGTGAGCGTTCCACTTTCTCCACTCATGCACCTTTATTTACAAAATAAGAGGAGAGAACAAAAGTTGCTATTTAGGACACGAAGGTCATGCACTACTATTTGGGGGGATTTTAATATTTTATCGGCTAAACTCACTAGATTAAAACGTGAATACTTTAAAGTCAATTGGGAAAAACACAATAGTGAAGAATTAAAGTGATGGAGGCCCTGAGGGCAGAAATGACTGTTCTCCAAAAGTGAAGCCAAATGGTCTCACTTGCCCCCTGGTGGCTGGCTGCAGAACAGTTTATAAACCCCACCTCTCCGACCCAATCCGCATCATCGATCTTTATTTACAGTCTACAGTCAAAACATCACTCATAAATGTTGTATTAATAAATAACGTATAAATTAGTAAGTACATTAAGTATAAATAAATGTAGTATTATGTGTCATCAAGTCAAAATGATGCTTCAAGTGTTTGACTGGAGGATTTTCAAGTTTTTGAAGTGACCCAAAAAATACACATGTTTTGAAGCAGGGAAAGTTTTATGAGCCAAATGCAAAATACAATAAACCCTGTTAAATAATCCTGACGCCCATTTAAAATGAAATAATGGTTTTATCCGTGGGAATCTCTCCTGAGTTTCTCTTCAAGGAAACAGATGCTGGAAACCTTCTTCTTTCCAAAGCAGCTGAAGAGATGCTGAAGAAAAGGAGGCTGACGTGTGTGATGCATTATTGAGCAAAGTGCGAGAGACGCTTCTCAAGTTTCAAATATAAAAGAGCTGAAGCTTTCGAGAGTTGAAGCCTGAAGTCAAAGCACTGCAGGGTCTTTACATGTCACTAATGTGTCTCGTCTTCTGATGCTATAACGACACAGTACAGTCAGGATGTGCTGGTTCACAGATGAGTCAGATCTACATGCACAATACTGTCATAATAAATACATACATCTGAACCAAACGGAAACAGAGATCCCTTCACACCGTGTTGAGCTGTGCAGGTTCAGCAGCAGAGATTCTGCAGCTTTTAACAAGTTCAATTTAAAACTTTTTCACACCCTAATGAATGACATTTTAAATCTAGGTCTAAGTACGACAGAGATGAGGGAAAACCAGAGTCCTTGAAACTTCCAATGCCACATAAGTGAAGATAAGGTGAAGTAGCCGAGCAGAAAATAACCCAGGAAACATCATTTTATCTCTCAAACTCCAGACAGAGGCAGTGGATGTACGAAGTTTTCACCTCAGACAAGCCGAGTCTACAGAGATAGATTCTCAAAAACCATGAGCAGTGAGCGGTGTCTTGTAAAATCAATGTTTTATTTCATATCACCTAGAAATGACTTTTATTAAATACAATATCAACATTTATTGAGGAACAAAATCCAAATTCAGTGACATCCTTCTTCTTCAGTCCAGTTGTAGGAAGGAGATCAGGATACAAAAAGTTTGGGATACGAAAAAGAAAACCCACATATCCATTTTAAATTTGTTCAATGTTTTAACATAATCATACAAACTTGATTCAAGTTTCTCTCGCTACGACACAATACTTCTTCTTTGAATCTTTGCTCCGTGACACAAAAACACGGATGATTAGAGAAAAACCAGACTCGACCACAACGCGTGTTAGAAAACTGAAAGTCTGAAACTCCCGTTTGAACCCACGTGGCAGTAAATGTTTATCAACCCTCAAATATATTCACGTCACGTTAAAACACATGTTCGAGTGTCAGGATGTTTGCTCTATTTGTTTCCACTTCCTGTTTCCTTTTCCTCATTAGAAATACAGCCGTTTCAGCGCAGTGTGCACGAGGAGCCTGCAGCTACAATCACAGTTTAACACAGCATCTTGATGGACTTCCTGTCAAAAGGTGGACTGCAGTTCAGTCAGAAAACAGCCGTGTGGTGATAGTATGTTTGTTTCTGCTGCTGCAGACGTCACGATGCAGATGTGTATAATTTTAGGCACATCCAGAACACTGGGCTTCTCTAAGCCTCCTTTGATCTTCTCCTTTGGTAAAAGATGCGATTAACCAACGCGATGAGGATGAAAGAGACGCGAGTTAAAGAAGTGAAGGTTCAAAAGTTCACACGTGGGCGTAGAAGAGAGACGATTTATCAGCGTTCACATCTTCTGCCGGAGTCACACGGTGAGTTGTAGCTGTCGCTGCTCATCTCCGCTGACGAATGAGACGCTTGCATTTAACGATTCAGTGCAGATGGCGTTGTTGCACAAATATGTTCGATGATACAAGAATGTCAGTCTGGTTTGTTCTGTAGCTCACACTCAGTGTAACACACACTCAGTGTAACACACACACACAGGGTAACACAATCAGTCAAGGCACAACAGGAACCTACAATTCAGTCAAGCTGCACCAAATTATACACACTCCTAAATATCAGTGCCTTCAATATGCCTGATTTTTCAAATTATTATTTCTCTTGCACTATCTAACAATGTTAAAGACAAACAAATAGATTTCTGGCCCTGTGGTCGTACGCGTCCGCCAACTGCTGCAGTTTCAGTCTACAGACGTCTTTTATCCCAGAATCCTGTGAGGTCTAAATTCATCTGTGAGTCCAAGTGAAAGTTGAACCACATTCTAAAGGATTCTCTGGAGCTGTTCCTGAGGTATCACAAGGCAGAAATGTGTTTTTTGAGGTCACAGCTGCCTTCACCTCTCACCACCAAAATCTAAATTCATCTTTGAGTCCAACTTAACATCTGTGGCAAAGGTGAAGAAATGATCTTGAGGCGTTCTTGAGATATCGTGTTCACAAGAGTGGGGCGGATGGATGACAACCAGGAAACAGAATGTCTCTGGCCAACGACGAGGTGATAAAACAACAGGAAGTAAGTGCATCAACTATCAAAGCACAATCAGGCACTTGATGTTTGTTCCACGATCTATAACTTGGCTTTATTCTGTGTGCTCCCATCACAGCTCAGCTGGGTTCTGAAGAACTCCTGGATCTTCTTCCACAGGTGAACCTCAGCGGCCGCGTGGGCCCTGGGCTCGCCCCCCCACACCACCGGTTTACCCATAAGCCCGTGAAAGCTGGAGGGGCAGTAGGGCCCATAAGGGGGCTCCAAGTAGTGCCCTGCTTCGGGGTAACTAACACTTTCAAAGTTCTGCTTCCCGTGAAGCTTCAGCCTCTCCACCATCTGGTCCAGGTACGCCTTGCTGTCCCAGTTCAGGTCGTCCTCCGCAGCTACAAACAGGAAGCGTCCCTTCGCCCGTTCAATGGGGACGATGGTGGCCTTGTTCTCCTCCGCCCAGGGGCTGTGCATGGCGTCCTTGGTGATGCAGGCGCCCGACTCGGTGACAACGACCTTCTTGAAGTCAACCATCAACGGAGGGAGGATGAGTTTTTTCTTATAGTAGAGGGGTAACGCTGTGTTGGCGCTGCAGCCGTTGATCCACACTGTGGCGTCAACGTGCGGCAGGTACGAGGCGATGGAGAGAGCAAGATCTCCACTTTTGGAAAGGGATATTACACCAACTCCTCCACTGCCCACCTGTGGGAAAACATAAAGAATGTAAAGCAATGAAATGAAACTGCTTTTAGCTGCAGGGCTTTGAGAGCAGCATCATCAGCAGCCGAACTCACGGTCGAACACACAAACACAATAAAACACAGCCTGAAAAAATCCACAGAACTCACCTTATCTTGCTTTTTTAAAACCTCAATTGCTTCTTCAAAATAATCCAGATGAACCTCTTTAATGTTCCTCGGCATGTCGTCATGTCCGTACAGCGCCACAGTCAGAACCACGAAGCCCCGGCTGGCCAGCAGAGACGTTCTCTTCTCTGATAAACCTCCGCCGAACGTGTACAGGTCCAACACCGCGGGGAACGGACCTTCCCCTGGAGAAACACGCATCACATGGCTTCAACACATTTTGGTGCATGAAGAGAAAACGTGTGTTTTCACAACCCGAGTGGATGTGATCAGAATTCAGCTCAATATCTTTATCGTGTAGGAGAAAAGCACCAAACATCCAGAGATGAGAAGCTGACAGAAAGAGGAAACACACAAACAAACAACTGGACCAACCAGGTGGAGTAAACAGGACTCCGCGAATGTTCCCCTCTTGGACAGGACGCCTGCTGACGCCGTCCGCCATCAGAAGCCTCTCATTGGCCACTTCTGCCAGCATCCTGCCCTCCCCCTCCACCTCCAACTCATGCACAGAGAACTTCACCACGTGGGGGTTCAGCGAATTTGTTTTCTGAAACCTTTTATGCACGGCGTCCGCCCTCATCGCCCGCAGCAGACCCATGGGCTCCACCCCGACGTAGCTGCCGCCGAGCGAGGGGTCCCTGCCCAGGTCGACCTCCCCGCTCCCGTCCGCCCTGTAGGTGGCCGAGGAGCTGAACACCACCCCCTTCTCGTCCGTGGCCCTGGCCCTCAGGGCGACCACCTGCTGGGACCTCAGGCCGGCCACCGTCACCTGGAGCGGCTCGTCGAACAGACACCTGGCGCCGGGCAGCAGCCGCAGCCGGACCTGGGAGGACATCTTACTCTGAAATGAAGGGTCCAAGTTGAGGCAAAAGAAAAACCATGCATGTGTGTTCTTTGCTTTTCACAAGTTACACTTTTGAACTCTTAAGTATTAGTATAATAAGTTTCTTGCTCTGACTGGATGGTGACGTGTTCAAAGCATTTTGTGTTTCAAGGTTATTGAGTTTGCTCACTCACATCTTGTTAAGATAAAACTTTATTGATCCACACACCGGGGACATTCAGTGTGTACAAAGTGCACAGTTCATCTGTTAAGAAATGATTTACTGTATTTATGTTTCTACAACTGTCTGATACTTTCTCTCTTTTACTTGTTATTAGCAAACAGACTAGTTTGTAGTTTGTTCTGTGGAGATTTATCTGCATAAACTATTTATAAAGTTTTTATAATAACAACATTGAGTCAGCTGCTTGTTTAGCTTTGAGCTAACGTTTAGCTTTGAGGAGCAGAGATGCTAACGTGGCTCTAATGACGATCTGTAATCTTGTGGTTTGAGTTTGATATAAAGTTAAATAACATGAAAGTTAAAGTTCAACATCTTCTCGTGACTCGATCACAGCACCTGCTGCACGCGAAGCAAACCTCGAGCTTAGCATTAGCATTAGCATTAGCACAGAGACACAGACCGAAACTAAACGCTTCTTATTTATGAGTTATTTCATTTAACTTTTCATCAAACACGTGACTTACCTTCACACGAACACAAACACGGCTCCTGCACGAACAGCTGATACTGACTTCTGTTCACTTCCGGGGTAAAGGAGGCTACATGCTAACAGCGTCACCGTGCTAACAAGAAGCTTCCGCCTCTTCACAATAAAAGTCTCAGTGTCTGATCTGCAGAAAACCTTTATTTTGTATTTTATTTTAAGTATAATTCATCTGCAGCTGTTCATGTTGTATAAATGTCTAAAGGTTTTTAATTCATATTTCAAAATATATATATATATTAGATTATTTGGATACTTCTAACAGGTTTGTGTGTCAGTCCCTGAAAAATCAAAGTAATACTTCCTCCTTTTTATACAAATGATCACCGAGTATGTGTTAAATATTAAATTGCAATAATGTATATGTGTATAATTAGTTGACTGTGTACATTCAATAGATCAAGATACTCCAGAGCAGCTGTGCTCACAGAATAAAAGCCTGTATCGCCATCAAGTGGCCTCGGTGAGTAACAGCATCCTCCTGAGTGAGGGGAGCTGACCTGTGGTGCAGGATTCGAACCCACAGCTTTATCGCTGTGCCACGACGAATGGACAGTTTTAATGCAGTGAATGTAGGAAGAGACACAGAAAACCCAGAGTCCTTGATTTGAGCCTTAATGTGATTTATTTCACTATGTCTTATATCACAAAGAAAGTCTTTAAAAATGCAGACTAGAATTTTCTGTATATAAACTGTACACAAAAAGCAAGGCACTATACATTCTGATTCACCGAGCTGCTGCGTCTCCTCTCGTCAAAGTCAAACCGTTCAGTTACAACTCTGCTCTCGCTGAGTCAGAGCCACGTCACGGTCGAGCGACACGAGTTTCCTACACGGCCTGACAGCATCCGGACACTGTAGACAAAATAAAACACAACACCTGACATGACAGGATTGTTTTTTTTTTTTCTTTACATAAATACAAACGCATCTAAACACACATTTACACAAATGAACAGTACGCACACTTACAAACATTATATACAGTCGCACACACGCATACGTACACAATCATAGCATGGCACTCTGACACCGAGCGTCCACGAGAGGTGACGTTAAGTGTTCGGAGGAGACTCCAAAGACACACCATGTATGAACCAGAGCAAGGTGCAGTTTGTTTGTACCTTCGGTCAAACCACTTGAGTTTAGTTTTGTTACTTAATAACAAAGTTGAGAAGTAAAACGTGACTATAAGCAAGGCGAATGCGTCTCCGGGGCTCGTGTAGGTTTCTCCTCAGGTTCCGGTTCCTTCTTCGAGACTCTGTGACTTCTTCTGTCACCGGCGTCCTCACGAGGTAACACTAAAAGTTTAAAGGTTAATGTGACACTTCCTGTTTCTCCATCTGTGCTGTTCCACTCCTCACACGCCATCTTCGGTTCAAACTTAAAACAGTCCTTTGGCTTTCTTTAGGTTCACTTGCTTCCACCCTGGCAGACCTTCGTATTCCTCTCTCTTCATCTCCAAAGCTTTCTGTGACGGAACAGAAAAGAGACAAAAGAGTTCATGAATGAAAAAATGACGCAGGGAAATCCACACCTTGTTGGGTGAAGTTTAAACATTGAAGGTGTTTGAGTGTTTGACTGAATACTGTGGTAAAAACAGTTAGTTGTACCATCTGTGGTATTTTTGTTTACTGCTGATAAAAGGTCCAGAATGCAGAAGAAAAAAAAAAAACATAACCAGTAATAAGATTGTTTTAAATCTTTAAATTACAAACCCTTATATTCTTACCAGGGTAATTAAAAACATAGAGATTAAACTAAGAGGACAATTGGGAAAATATGCTTTAAATGACATCGTTTGGGATTTAATGAGAACTTTAACATGTCTGGTACATGTTTTTGTCTTTGTACTAATACACAAAAGCGTGTGATGTCAGAGTGAACGGTCAGTAAACCTCTGTGTGACAGTGTTATGGTCTCATGCCTCCATTTTGTGCTGCACAGACAGAGTGAGTCAGTCTGAGGTGACGGTGAATCACAAGTGCTTTTATTTACAGTACTGGGTGGAAGGTGATGTGTGTGTGAGTGAAGAGAGAAGAGCAGCAGCAGGAGAGAAGTGCAGGTACATGGAGGTGGTGTAGTGGAAGGTGTTGAGTGCAGACACCTCGAGGAGAACAGAGGAACCTAAGGCTGCACAATAAAACATCTTAATTATCGTAACTGTATCGTAACTCACGTCTTTTAATTTGTCTAATTTACAGCCTGTGAGAAACAGCTGATCTCTGAGCTGATTAAATAACAATATCTCTTCTAACGTCTGCAAAAAAAAAAATCACCTAATGCTTCAATTAATTCCATAAATAGTCACTGATTTGTTTTGGCCATTAAATGAAATAGTAAAAATCCTCAATATAAACCTCCCAGATCCTCTTGAATAAATAGCCTGGTCAGATAAATCCTGTGCAACAACCTGTGAAAACAACTGACTTTCTTTTTTAACATATTTAACAACTTAATTTGTGCCACTTTAGAGTAAATTTGCTGTCTAGTTACAAAACAAATAATCAACTTATTATTCCAGCTCTGACAAAAATTTCGAGAATTTAAAATAACGTTGTTGTGAGCATTTTGTGCGAATAAAAACAAATTGTACATTTTATTTATGTGTTATGTTAATACTCTTATTTAATTTGTATGTCTAATATATATATTTCTTCTAGCAGGAATGTTATCTCAGTGTGAGCCCTGAGTCCTTTTCTTTATTCTATCTGCTTTATTCTAACTTCCTGTGGCAGCAGCCGACGTAAAGGACTCGACCGACCGTCACGTCCCTCAGACTAATCACGGTGATGTTTTCAGACGTGACCGTTCAGTCGAGCACAAAACGCTCCCTCCACAACCAGCACCACACTTCAGAGACGGGAGTGTTACACAGTGAATCAGAGTTTTTTTAAATCACGCCAGGGAGAGAGACACAGTGCTGACATGCTGGAAAGAAGAAGAACAGGTCGCTGAGGTTGATAAAATCACACGAGTGGCTCCTCTTACCTGAATCCACCTACAACTTGGTCTGAAAAGTGAGAGTTAAATGGAGTTAGCATGGATGATATGAATGAGATGAGAAGATTTAGAAAACACCTTAGAATACAAACTATCTGTTTGACATAAACCTAAAATAACCTATTATGTGAATGACTGATGCTGTTTACTTGTGTTTGAAATGTTTGCTTTACATCGGATCATCTGTGTCTCTGCTTCAACACATCAAGTATTTTTACAGCAGCATATTGTGGGTAAGAGTCGATAATTTACTCAAATTGTATATGAGAATGTAAATGTTCAGACAATATCCAGAACTTTTCCAACCACGAGTAAACTGTGTGGAGAATGTCCAGGGGAGCACATGTAACAATTCAGCAGGAACATTTCCGGATCATTGGAGCAATCTGGTTTCAGTACTGACCTGAAAGTCCTGGTCGGACAGGTAGAGCTCCAGACGGAGGGGGTCGACTCCCTCAGGGAGCGGCCGGGCCTGGAGCTGATCCAGAGGGAAGGTGTTCTGACTGAGCCGGGCCAACACGTCCTCCACCAGGATGATCTGGTGACACACCTCTGCCTCCTGCAGCCACAAGACGACAACGCGCATGAAGCAGACTACAAGTGAGACGACACGTGTACATATTAAATCTGTGTGTGTGTGTGTGTTGCTGACCCGCTCTGTGATCTCAGCCACGTCCTCCCTGTGCTCCCAGCTGGGAAACATGTTGGTGAAGGTGAGCGGCTCCAGACCGGCGTGTATCAGATACGACTTCTGAGGTTTCTTCTCGTTTCTCTCTGAAGGAAAAATCAGCACAATATGTCTGACCTCAGATTTAAACAGTAAAATTTTTGTTTTACAGCATATTAGAAACATTCATGCAGCTACTTCCCGTTTCCGTACCTTTGCAGTACTGCAGCACCGTCTCCATTGCACACTTCCTGTCCGAGTCCCAGCGGATACGAGCCGAGCCGGTGTTCTCACTGTCCTGAGGCCACCAGCCCTGCCACAGGTAAACTTCATGGAAGTTATCCACCAGGAACAACGCTGTGATCGGAGGGAGGAATCGAATTTTACTCTTTCCTTGTAAAGTTTAATTGTCGCCACATGATCCACAAAGTGAGAGCATGAAAGTGAGATTATAAACTCTATTTGTGCCTCACCAGGTTGGGGTGCGTTGTACAGGTCTTCCTGCAGGAAAGGCAGCGAGCTGACCAGGTCCGGCGCTCTGGACAGGTGGAAGAACTCGGTCGCCACAAATTCTCCAGATGTGCTGCTCAGCTGGAAGAGTCGCGGGGTGAAGTTGAATTTACCGGGATCTGAAAAGAAAATCAGAAACCAACATGTAACGAGATACATCGTTCCTCCAAAACGTATTGTCTGATCTAAATGATCAGTTTGGATGTTTTTGTACAGTATTCTACAGTCTATGTAGAGAGTTAACTTCAAGAAACAGTTTCCTGCACCTTGCAGCATACAGTCGTACGCCTTCCTGTCCTTTCTGCCCAGAGCCTCCCAGAAGCCTGGAGGCTCCACCCCCTCATCACACTCATGGATGGTCACCTTACTGCTGCTATGGAGACCTGCTTCCAGGGGGCACCTGAGAGCAACAGGATGGAGAACATGAGGTCTCATGCAACCCAGTGGCGATCAGAGGCCAAACGTCCCTTGCTTGTGAAACTCACTGTTCTTTGATTTTGAGCGCAGCCGTGTTTCCCACGCCGCGCGTGTGAAGCTGCGTCTTGCAGCCGTGCCAAAGGTAGATGATGGCCTTGTTGATGTTCAGCAAGATCATGGAGGCCCTGGAGCGCAGGCTGCTGCAGTGGCACGCCACCTCCAGCAGGTGGCCTTCTACCGGCGCCTCGCCCCGGACACAGTACAGACGCCAATCACCTGAACACGGATCAGTGAATATGATCAGTGGAGTCACTTGGTGTCACAACTTAAATACACGTCGTCTGACTCTGCTGTTTCATATGGGCTGGATTTCTACTGTGTTTTATTTAATTGTCTTTAAACTGCTGCAGGATTGTCTGATCCATATTCTTTAAAAATAGACATTATATTCAAACTATAATGACCTAAATCCTCTTGTCTCTCTAGCTTACAGGAACACCTGATATATTTTGGCTAATATTTATATATATATTACCATTTTTTATATTCTATTCTGTTTTAACTGGTGTCTTAAAGGGAAAATGACTAAACTGGTTCAAAATAATGAATCTGTGTATTTTACGGACTGAATAACCCTTCTGCCCTGTCGCCTCCCTTGCCAATCAAAACTTGTAAATAATTTATAACATGAGGAAACAAGAGTTGAAACAATTACTCTGAGTGTTCTCCTCCTCCTCCTCCCTTTTGCCAGCATGGATGATCATCCCTCCGTTGAAGCACTGAAGGAAACACGGAGGCTCCTTCCCCTGCTGCACCTGAACCTGTAACACACAACATGGATCAGGAAAGGGGTTAGGGGGGGGTTTCTTATACTCATTGAATGTTGGTGTGAGCTCATAATGCTTCCTGATTGACTGATGATTAGTTTTCTCGTCTATCTTACCTGCGCTCCCCTCTCCTCATCCAGCTCCACCGTCATCAGGGCTGACGTCCCCTTCTCGCTGACGGTGGAGTGTCGGCCCTGCCAGAAGAAATAGCAGCATTTCTCTTTCCCCGGTCCGGTGCTCCTCGCCTCAGGGTTCTGCCGGCGACCAACTGGGACACACAAGCACAACAGATATAAGATATGTGCACTTATTACATAATTTCTAACATGTTAAGAATGACTTTGTTTTGATATTTGAATGCAGCATCACATTAGGAATCAGAGGCGGAGCGTAAATACTTTGTCACGAACCTGAGGTGCTGACCATGTGCTTCCACTTGACCACGTAGGCGTCTCCCTCGTGGAACTGACCAATGCTCTGGCGTGGGAGGCGGCTGTAGTCGAACTCCAGGATGTGCCAGACGTCCACCGACACCGTGCTGAGCTCCTGGATCCTCATGTGGTCCTCAGTCTCCACCGGACCGTAACCACGGCCCACGTTTACTCCGTCCAAGATGGTGGAAATGGACGACTGGAGGAAGGGAAGCATCAGGGTGGCGTCGTAGGGCTGGCACTCTCGCCCCGGGGCCTCCTGGGAGATACGGCCAGATCACAGATAGGATTTATTATATTATGAATATCAAGAGGTAATAGAACTGTGAGCCAGAGACAACAGGCAGAATCAGGGAGATTCATGTTTCTCTATGAAGTTTTGTCCAGCATTCACACAAAGACATGTGCTCCCTTATTCTGTTTTCAGTTCCAGTATGAAACAAACTGTCCTGGCCACATAAACTGACTGTGAGCCACAGTTTAATAAATAAGCAGATGGGTCTGTGATGTCTGTGACTCTGTGTAATTAAATGTATTATTCTTGTGATACAAGCGCTGGATCTGCACCTTCTGCTCAGGTACCAGCTCGCCGCCTTCCTTTGGTGTCACCGCCTTCGCTTCGGTCCAGTCCATGAACTTCTCCTTGAACAGGATTGTCTCGTTGTGCTCTGTCAACCTGCCAAATATCGCCCAATCAGGACGGCCCTGGCCCTTTCTGTGGGGAGTTACACAAAAAACAGACGCAGAGAAGAAGAGAAAGCATGATTTGACTTTCCTCCAGCGGATGATGTGTTAAATCAAAGTGTGGGCACTTGGTTTAGTTAGTTAATTCTATAAAACACACAGTGTCGTCAAACATTTTAAAAGCACGTGTGTGTATTCTCACCTGGGTATGAGTTTGTTGCAGCCGCCGGGGTCCAGCGGGTTGACGTCACAGCAGGTGTAATCAAACGTACCGTTCCAGAGGTGTTTGGCGAGCTGGAAGGCGACTTTCCTCTGGGCCAGAGTCACCTCCTTACCGTGCCACACGTACACCTCGCTGCCAAAGTCAAACACCAGCACCTGCAGCCGCAACAACAACGGGAAACAATCAACAAACACTGTACGGCCGTTCTAGTTTTCAGGAAGGTCACATGAGCTACATGAGCTATAAAACAACACAGATTTCTTCTCAACTTCTAAGCAACACACTCATCTATACTACACGCAAGTACATGAGTACATGATTCAAATTAGCAGGATTCTAAATAAGAAAAACTAAATCACAATATTCAGCCGTTCAGCTGCACATTGAGTATCACAGAAAGCCTGCAGAGTAGACACTGTGACAGCAGTGGATTCCCTGGTCTCAGACCCTTATAATATTTTTCAGCAGAAGCCGTGCACAGATGGATGTAGGAGGCGCTCGTCAACAAATTAAAACCTGAACCAAGCACAGAGCTCCTCGGAAATATTCTCATGATCAGAGGCTGTCACCTGAAAGATGACATCCATCTTCACGTAGTCTTATTAGACTCTTTGAGGGAATAACACTGTTTGAATCATGCTCAATTTTATTTGGCTCTAGTGGCGATAGAGAAAAATAGAAATACAGAGGAGCGACTCAAGATGTGAGTGACAGCAAAGATGAAATGTGCCACTTTATAAAAATGTAATAATAAAATCCATCAGATTATTCTTCTGAAATTTGTGACCAAGAAAGAAAAGATGCTTTCCCACAGACCTCTTTGGAAGCCAGCAGCGAGTTGTGAGGGACCTTCCCCCACTCTTCATCATCAGGGACCAGTTTGTCGTCCAGCAGCCTGAAGATACAGTTGGTTTCCACGATGGCGTTTTCAAACTGCTCATCCTCCTCCGGTGGACCCGCAGCTGTGGAACAACGAGAAAATAAAAAGACATGAAGCAACTATCAGAAAAACAGGAGGACCATTAAAAAATGGCTATGGAGCAAAGGCTTCAAACTTGTGTTCCTACGTTGATAAGCCGACTGTCCTCCTAAGATGGTCCAGAAGTGCTGGTGGTCTGGACCCTGTGGGTTCACTCCCTCCTCCACAGTCTGCACCTCGTTCGCCCTGCAGCCCATGTCCTTCTTGGTTTGGAGGAAAGTGGCCAAATCTATCGCCTACGGACGAGAAACAGAGATGCAGAGAGGGGAAGCTGAAATTAGATTTTTCTTGATTAACATAGGAACAGTGAACTGACAGAGAAAAGTCCTGGAGACAAAAAAATGCTGCTGTCAAGAGAAAAAACTATATTTGCAATCGTCTCTGAACGAGCAGACAGCGTAGACAAATAAATATTTATTATAGAGTGGGTGTAAAAACCTCCTTTGGGGAAATGGAAGAGCTGTGGACGAGGAGGGAAGATCACTCCTGGGCATATGTGCCAGCCTGTTGTGTGTGTTTGTGTGCGCAGGGAATCATGAATGAATCATCTTTGTTCAAATGCAAATATTGCGGCAGTGTCCTTCACAGACACAAAGAAAGGATTCCTATCTTATCTGTCACAGTTTGCCATAGTACCGGTGCGGCGCTCACCTTTGCCCTCTCGATCACATTTGAGAACTCTCCTATCCAGACGAAGCAGTGCTCCGGAGTCACCAGCAGGAAACAGTCTCCGCTGTTCAGCGATGACGCTCTCGGCTCCACTAATCTGGTCTGAACGTGACGACGACCTGGAAAACAAATTTCCTCATAAATTATGCAACATCTGGCAAAAAATCCACCGTCTACTTATCAGCTATTAGTCGTATCCCACATGTGGATATATTAGCAGTGAAAGGAGCCTCCAGCGGGTTCTATGAACGCATCCCAAACAATCAACTGCAGCTCAGCACAATCAACAAAGGTTGTGTGTTTACCTTTAACCTGCATCAGCATTAGGTTCTTGTACGGCACGGCGCTGTTGTTGGACATCTGCTCCGAGATGTTGACGCTGCGGAGACTCACGCTGCTGAAGTTCTCTTTACTGGCCAGACCTGCCAGAGCAGCTTCAGAGTACTCTGAGGTTTTAGTCACTGCAAAGAGAGAGGACAGGGTTTTACAAAAATAAGAAAGAAAGAAATAAGAAGAATAAAATAAATGTTATAAGATTCCTACTGTTACACTGCTACAGTATGAGTTTATGTATATATCAATCAAACTGATGGTTACTATCTTGTAAAAAAAAACCTGTTTCAAATTGACCACTGAGACTTTTTATTACAAACAAACGATTCTAGCAGTGTTTTTAATATCGTGCATCACCGGGTGTTTCTGGCTCCCCCCCAGACACACACACACACACACACATAAACACACAGTGTCGTCCTTGCACTCACTCTTCTCAGCCTTCATCCTCTTGCTCTCCAGCTGAGCCACGTTGAGCCTCTGCTCAGTGTACTCGTGTCTGATGTCCTCTCGGGCTGCCAGCTTCTTCAGAGGGTTTCTGGACGACTGCACGTTCCTGGACGGACGCACCGACCGCTTGTGCTGCACCATGGCTGAAGTTAACCTGGTGGGGGTGCAGAGCAGATGGATGAGGATAATGCAAAGTCCTTGTATTATTGAACATCTTGCAAATGCTGTACAAGGATAGGATGTCTGCTCGCTTGCTAAGCTAACCTCAACTAATTGATTGCTTAGTTTATTCTGGCATCCGACAGATTATTTCGATTTTTGCAGATTTAATAATATTTATGTTTATTGTTATTTTCTTAATTCAAGTTCTATTTGTATTTTACTTTTATTTATAGTTATTTATAATAAGGTTTATGGTTAACCTATAAAATATCCAACATCAATTACATTTCTCTGTCATAAGGGTTTGATAAAAACCTCTTGGGAATAATTGTCAATTTAAAAAAAATATAGATATTAGCAGATATATCGTATCAGAAATGTTTTACCCCCCCAATATTGGTATTGATATCAGTCGCGATCAAGTTAAAACTTTCCTGCCCCACATCTTTCTAATACAAATAGTCATAATGAGACATACGCAGTCTTCCACTGCAGCCGTCATTAGAGGATTTCTCCGTTTTCTTACTTGGGTCCCTGACAGCCGAAGATGCTATCGAAGTCCTCACTGATCTCGATCCTGGTGGGCAGGCGTGGAAACTCAGCAACGCGTCGGTAGAACTTGGAGAAGATTTCGTCGTCCAGCTTCATCACCTCCTTCACGGCCTTCTCAGTCACTGTTAGTGTTGTTTCCTGCAGACCTGCCACTGATCAACAGAGAGAAACAAGATTAGACTCTAATGCGATAAGAAAATCAATACGCACAAAGGAAACAGGCCAGAGAATGAGATTAATTAATGCTCAGTAAAAACCTCATTGAATAAATAAATTTAAACTTTACAGACTCTGTACATGTCTACAACAGGTGAAGATGACAGAAAATGTTTTTTAATAGAAATATGATATTGAAAGACAAACCTTTGCTATTGAGACGTCCCAAGAAACTCTCCAACTTGTCAAGCTTCTTATCCGATTCCATTTCGGGCCGAGCCTCAATTTCTGGAGATGAAATAATTCAATTTAGTGACATTTAAGGTTGTTAAGTTATCTGTGAAATGTTTTTTTGGCTTTAACTACATCTGTATAAGTATTGTGCAAGATCAAAGCTTGAATGACAGGGATTTCTTCAGCGGACAAGCTCATCATTCTCACCCTCTTGTGGTTTGCTGACAGCCGGCATGTTGCTCTTGAGTTTGGTGGACACTGGTGACAGGATGGGACTGATAACCGAGGAGGAGGCTGCAAGGCCTGACGACGCAAAGGACAGAAATTCACAAGAGATACGACAAGCTACGACAATATCTGAGAGATTTTTACATCAAATAGGTGCTATATTAATAAATAAAGAATAAATTAATGCACTTAACATTTTAGATTTCAGTTTTTAGTGATGTTGTTACATCGCAAACCAAATCACAATTTGTTCACCTACTATTTTTTTTTAAATAAGTGTTTGTGCACTGACCTTTCTTCACCATCCGTGCAGCCACCGTGTACTGGGTGGAGTCGTTGGCTGCTCCTCTGCCCTTCGTCCTCCAGGCATCCTCACGAGTGGAAATCATCAGTTTCCTCTCCTCAATGGTCATCTGAGCGTCAATGTCCTCTCCCACCTTCTGCATGGACGAGAGGAGATCAGACAAATGATCAGACCATCAGCGATTTATGAAGTTAAAGTGCCTGCAGGTTCAGCTGCATGCAAAACTCTCGGTTGGAGTCATTCGATAGGTTTAAAAACCCTAAAAGTAAATCATGGAGCCAAATGAGAAGCTTCCAAACAGCACAGCATCGACTCTACAACACTAAGAGAAGTGCATCGCTTCTGACACCGTCACTATAACTTCATGTGACTCCTCCGTTCACTCTGAAGCAATTATTCATGTAGTAATAGCATCAAACCGAGCAGATATAAAATGATTCGATGCATCGAAGCGTGCTGGGTACATGTCCTTCCATAATCCTGACTACTCCACGGTAAAAGTGATGGATGAACGCTGAACTCTACTCATGCTTTGGAAATCGAATCAATCTCAACAACTCAGATAGCGCCCTTCACCCGGGGGGCGGCCGCAAACCAAGCAGGAAAAATAAAAACGCCAGCACATGCAGCCCATTGGAGCGTGTCAGGCGCACGTCCTTACCTGACCGGGATGCTCAATATACTGACACTTTTGGCCAAGTGAGATAGGAGGAGAATAGGTGGAGGAGAAGACAGGTTCCTGGAGGATGCAGAGGTGGGCGGATAAGTGGAAGACAGGAAAGTAAAAGGGGGGAAATGGAAGAAAGAAAACATGAACATGCAGTTGATGGAAGAAAAGGGATGGATGCAAAGGTGAAAAGTCTGAGGCTAGAATCTGGGAACTCGCTGTACTTCTAAAGGTTTATCATATAAGTTCATATATGTGTTACTGTATCTTTAAGAAGTCACAAAGCTTTTCAAGATAAAGAAATGCCATAAAAAGTGTTAATGGCCACTAAGGTGCAAACTGTTAGTAATTATTTCATGCCACCTCAGATCTTCACTATATTAGATAATAAAGTGCTTTCAGAAATGTACTAAGTCGTCTGTGCATCTGGAAACTGCTCTTTTCAAACGTGAAGACTTTTTGTTCTCAAACCAAAGAAAGTTTGATTAAAAATTATGAGTTTGTTCTTTCATGAAACTGCATTTTTCTCTTTAACTGATATGAAAATGGCTACAACAGGATAATAATTGTTACAGGACCTCCTTATACAAAGATATGCCAACTTATTCTGAATTAGAACATTTGTCTAGATGGTTTTCTGAGAGTCAAAAAACTATTATTTAATGCCCCTTTAAGACTGAATCAGCAAAACAAAACAAAACAACTCCCCCGGCTCCAGAGAGCAGCATCACAGACTTGGAAGTAAAGATTCACAGGACGCAGACAGCGTCACACGGCATCCAAACAGAAGTGTGATTGGACAACACACGTGAAGCTGATTGGTTTAGGGGTCGGCGCTCGGCTGCCGACATTTCTTACCCAGAGCTGCTCGGACACAGACACAGCAGAGTAGTCCTGAACGACCACCTCTTCCTCCTGAGGGGTTAAAAACAGGGGAAGTACTCAGTCAGAGGGAGAAGGGGGGTCGCCATTGTTGCTCTAATGGGTTTAGGAGTGAGAGTGCCTGGAGGATTACTATCCAGAATACTAATGTGAGGTAAATGAGCTGCGGGAAACAAAGACACCAAAATCCTAAAATCAAAGGTTCACCAAGTTTATACATTTCACTCAAAACTAAAACTGATGTGTATAAATACAGGTTTCCTGGATATAATTTCTCTCGGTGAAATATGCTTTCAAAAAGTTATCACCTACTGAGGTTCATGTAAAAAGATAATTTATCAATTTATTTCCGACAACTTAGAATTCTACAAGTCAACTGTTTCTTATGTTTTGGTGTTTACAGTCTGTCGGGGCTGGACTGGGATCAAACCACACTTGGACTAAAGGGGGGGGGATGAAAGGAGCAGTTAGCTAAAAGAGCGTAGGACCGGAGCTGGCATGGCAAACGTGGAGGATGGGGGATGAAAGGTGGCCCAGGTGGTGTTTAGGGGCACTTTTATTCAGGGATGTACAATACAAAATGTATGTGTGTTACTGTATAAGCTTGTTGTTATTGTGGTTATTGTGGTTATTGACGATGCAGTGTGCGGAGACTGACCTTCTCATGGCAGGTCGGCTCCGGCTCCGGCTCCCACACCGGAGCCGGCTGCTCAGCGGACGCTACCTTCACCACTTCCTGCTTCTTGTTGATCCGGTTCTTCCAGTCCTCCTCACCACTCTTCTTCAGCAGCGCCACTCTGACAAAAAGAAGCCTATTACAATCCCTGTTGTCCTATTCTTGATTTGATTGTTTTAATTTCTGCACCCTGATCATGCTTTTGTTTTCAAGGTGGAGATTTATTCTTCTCCATAAACACTTTGCTCAGCTTATATTACAGCCATGTAAATCTAGAGAGAACTCAAGGTATGAAGAACAAACAGATAAAGAATCAACTGAACATAAACGGATTCCTGTATTTTAAGATAATTTCTTACAATGTAAATGTCTCTGGTGAAGTCAGGTTCAAACTGTCAAATCTATTTCACAATGTTTGTAACTAGTAATATATGAAAAGAAAGATATTTGTAATGAAAAATAAATTGTTTATTGTGCCACAACAGCGTTTACTGGGTTTGAAAACCACAGACAGGCTCAGTGATATTTGTTTTAATTTGTCTGTTATTTCCAATTTCAAATAAAAATGGCTGAATCTGACTTTGGTCACCAGGCCGTTTACATTTCCATTATTTCCATCAAGGTCAAAAGAAAAACATCCTTCAGGGGTTAAAAACCAGGTCAGATTTCTGCTCTGCATTAAAGAGAGGAGTCCAGACAGCACGAAGAGAACTGATGGCTGAGGGGTAAAAATAAAGTATGTCATCATCTCTGCTGCTTCAGTGTGGAGACTGTGGACTGAGCAGAAATGAGGACATTAAGACGCTTCCACTAAATCACAGAGGATTTCTCCGGTCTGTACAGGTCTGTTCCGGCAGTGATGCTAAAAATGAATCTCTCTCACCTCCAGAAAGGGAAGCGTGGGACAAACCCACATGAAGCTACTGTAAAGGAGAGCAGGCAGTTACTGCTGCCTGATTCTGTCAAACTGTGTAAATTTGACTCGGCCAACAAAACAAATCTGTTGGTTTCTCATCTTTGAGGAAATCTCTGTTTCCACCTTGTAGGAGGACGAGCTCCGGAGGGATCCTGGATATATAACAGTTGCTGTTGAAGCACCAGATTTTACTTGAGAATCCCACAGTACACGGACAGTAACTAAGCTTCAGTCACCACTCACCTCTCCCGGATGGACATCTGTTTGCTGGACATGCCGTCACACAGTAGATCTCCAGAGTCTGTGGGGGACAGCAGATCTCCAGACTGGATACTGTCCCTGCTGAAGTCCTCACTGTTGTCCAGGGGCAGGGACTGGGACTTGACCAGGGCCTTGGGGAAGGACTGGGGCTTGGGTGGTGTCTGTGGAGGCACCTGAGGTTTGGGCGGAGGCTGGGGGGCGGTCTGTGGGTAAGGCTTAGGAAGAGGCTGGACGAATCCCTGAGGTTTGGGCTGAGTTTGAGGGGACTGGGTGAAAGGTTTCGGATATGTTGGCGGGGGCTGGGAGTGCTGGGAGTACGGCTGGGGCTGGATGATGGACAGTGGTTTGGGCTGGGACGCAAGAGGCGGCTGTGTGAAGGGTTTCGGAAGAGTTTGAGGAGGCAGGTTTACAGTTTGCTGCTGCTGCTGCTGCTGGCTGCTGGACACGTGAGACACTGTCCTGGAGGACACTTTAGCTACCAGTGGCCTCAGTGGTGCAGAATGATCTGAAAGAAAAGGATGCAATATGGTCAAAATTAAAACACAGCATTGATTTTGATTGAGCATAGCATTGTGATCGCATCCATTTTAAACTTTTGACAGACACGTTTCTGTTGCAGCATCTTTAACGCATCAAAAGGAAAAATTAGAAACACATTATGACAGAAACAGTTGTTTTTATGTATTATATAAATCAAAATATGCAAAACCTTAGATATGATCATTTTGGATCCAAACATGCGGACAAAGACAAGTCCATCATGTCCGTGATTATATAGTATAGATCTCTGGAGACATTAACTTACATGTGCACATTTACCAATGTACACAGATCGATATCAGATTACTGACATCCCCTGTGCAACCAGTACTCATCCCTTAAACACATGCATACACATGTGCAGTAGGTTTGTTTGGAAAACTGTAATTAAAGCATGTATGTGTCTGCATTAATTACACTGTGCATGTGGACATGAGGAATCTTCTATTTGAGAAAAAAGTAAAGCCTTTTCATCATCATCTAAGTTGTAAGTCTTTTCGCTGACGTCAGGCCTGAAGTGACGAGTGCCAGGGAATCTGTGTAAATCAGTGCAAGTCCTCCCAACCTCATAGTATAATGGACTAAACTTTGGTTAAAATCTACCCATGCAGAAGTAAATAAGAGAACAGCCTGCAGACAAGGCTTCCATTGTGTCCTTTCTGTCCTCTACCTGCTTCATATAAGTGCCGGCCAATTGTTCTGGACTCTCTCGCTGAGTGCTCTCATCTCTGTGTACTATTTGTGTGCATGCATGGGAAAAGACCACCCCTGGACACATTCTGCATTAGCACATAAAAACAGGTCAGGCCTATTATACTGTACTATGAGCACGAGCGTGATCTGGTGCAAGGGGACCGCAGCCCTCCTTTCTGCCACGACAGTCACAGTTCAATGGAGAGATCTTTGCTGTGTGTTCACTGACCATCAGCACGTCAGGAAACAGCTTCCTGGAGCTTCCTCCAGACAAAGGGAGCCACGAGGCAAATGCATGGAAAAATATGCTAATTAGATGCAGGCTGAGACGTCTCTCTCTCCTTTATACACACACACACACACACCCTCTCCCACTGTGTGAGCCAAATCAAATACCCCCAGCTGGGAAAAGTGTGTGTGTGTGTGTATATGAGTGTGTGTGTGTGTGTGTAGTCTGCAATCATGCGTGGGAGCCGGCTGCATAAGACAATGAGGATAATGAAAGCAGCCTCTTCCCTAGACATTGCTTCCTCTTTTTTGACGCTCCCTTTCTCTCTCTTCTTTTTTGTCCTCTCTCTTTTAATCATCACACATCTCTTTGTAGCCTCAGCTGTAGCTTTCATTTCATTATCTTTTCTCCATCTCTCCATCCCTTGTCTGTCTAAGTTATCAGTGCAGCCTCTTACCTGAGACGCCTGCCTGGCTCCGGCCACTGCTCCTCTCCTGCTCCCGTGTGGAGGAGCTGTGCACGGCTGCAGCCTCTCTCAGGTAGCCTCCTCTTCCTCCTCCCTCTGGATCTCTGTCTGCAGCTCTCCAGCTGGACAGAGGCTCTGACTCGGCCCTCCACAAAGAGGGCTCGGCAGGGTGCTGATGCTGGGGATGCTGATGCTGCCTGCCGTCCCAGTCCTTGTCGGGGGAGTGCAGCCTCTCCTTAATGTTGCCGCCTTGGCTGTCTTCTGTAGCTCCTCCCTGCCGTCTACCCCTAACCTCCTCCTCTTGATACTCCCTCCAGCCCTCCTCCACAGCCTCCCGCTGCTGCCTGTGACCAGCAGTGGAGATGGGAGCAGGAGGAGCCCCCACTCTCTCCTGGCTCTCAGGGAGGAGAGGGGAGGAGGTGAGCTCAGGCTCAGGGTGGCCGGGGTCCCCGCTCTGGGTCATGGAGAAATACCTTAGCGCTCTCTCCTGGTGGCTGCTGGTGTTGCTGGAAGCCTGTTGTTGGGCAGGGATGTAGGGGATGGCGGTGGACTTCCCTGGACGGAGGCCGTCATCGTCACAAACACTGCTGCTGCCTGGCTTAATGGTTACCGTGGCGACAGCCGCTTGGGAGGTGACTGCTGCCACCGATCGAACCAGGGACGCTGACAAAGGCTCCACTTTGATCTCGCCTCCGTTCTTCAGCTGTAGGAGCAGCAGGAGACATGTCAGAGAAGTCAGGATGGATCGAATCACAACGAGGAGCGTCTCTATAGCAACTCTGTCATTCACAAAATGGCAGCAAGAAGCACAGACACTAAATATGTAAGCTATATCATTCATAAACTATTTTAATCACAAAAGCAGGAATGCCAGAATGAACTAAGTTAATAAAATGAAT
Organism: Hippoglossus stenolepis; assembly: GCF_022539355.2. Lineage (NCBI taxonomy): Eukaryota > Metazoa > Chordata > Actinopteri > Pleuronectiformes > Pleuronectidae > Hippoglossus > Hippoglossus stenolepis. The sequence goes on along the minus strand of NC_061493.1, from coordinate 21,921,095 downwards.
AAATAAGTAACAGTCACATGAACATATACTGTTGCTGTTTCCCTGTGCAAGGAACAGTAGCTAAATTTAAACTGGAGCTGTGTGGTATCACACAATAAATTACTATTGCACTGATAAAGTGACAGAAAAAGTTACTTTTGCCACTTTCAGACAATATTCAATAAGTATGATTAATAATCAGATCTCTAAGACAAAGACAGACAGCAGTAATGTCTGTTTGTTCACAATATTGAATTACTTACCTGTAATTCAGCCTTGAAGTGCAGAACATGCAACATTAAAGCTGCATCACTATGAGCTTTCATATTATTTTACTGCATAATGAAATGTGACCCATATTTCTCTTCTCCTGTAGTTACTCTACGCAGCAAAGAGTTGTAGTTTTCCTCATTGTTCAGTGCAACAACCAAAAGGTTTGCAAAACGCAGCCGTTTGTACGATGCTCAAACTCCACACCAAAATATCAACTGATCTTTTGGTTGCAGTTCTAGGCCAGATCCACCCACACTCATTCCCTGGATAAGCATTTTCTTTGCTAGTCTATTCAGGTTGTGAGGAGGCCTGAATAAAGTAGCCTGCACCATTTGCCTTCGAATATCCCATGCTTGTTATACAACAAACAAGCATGTCACAGAAAAGTAAGCAGCAGAAGATCAGCAAAGCAACTTGAACTTTAAATCAATGCCAAATTACGTCTACGTCAAAAACTCAATTTCAGCCTTAATGTACACACTTGAACTAAACATTAAAAGCTACTTAAGCATCCACTGCCAAACCAAGACCGATGCCTGGAGAGAGTTGGTAGAGTCTGACCGATTTATTGGTGTGCTGATTTTAAAAACAATCAGCCGTTAAGAGACTTTCACAGACATTCAGTCAGTATTAGCGTTTATGCTTGAGGGTATAATAACTTTTATTTTTACAGATTAAACAAGATCAGAAAAGTTTTACCCCCAAAATCGGTCTGGTTCTACCAATTCGATCGATCATTAACACAATCAATCAATGAAACCAATCAGAAGCTGAACGGGCAGCAGGCGTCTTACATGGACTCTCTTCACGGCCTTTAAGTTGTCGTTACCCGCTGCGGAGGTGACAGGTCCCTCAGCTTCCTGTGTGGACACCAGTGATTGACTATGTCTCTGACCATGATTATGCTGAGAATATGGTGGAGGTGAGATCCACCCACTCTGCAGTATCTGATACTGTGTCTAAAGGACAATGTGAGGACAATGTGAGGACAATTTAAGGACAATGGGCTGGAGCGGTGACATATCGAGTGATGTTTTAACCATGTAGATGGAAACATATCTATATATATATACAGTATATAGAATCTGTGTCCTCTGTTCATCTGATCATATCTAGAGCACAGAGACTCGTGTCATCCATCCACAAAGCGTCAAAGGGAAACTGGAACACTGCAAAACACTGACTCAGAGTAAATGACCTGGAAGTTGTCGGTAGCTTCTGGGCTGATGAGAGGATCTTAGATACAAGTAATGCTGATATGCACTGTTCTTGATATGAATATATATGTTCCTGAACATATCTTTCCAAGAGGTGGTCAATATAACTCACAGAAATAAATCCCCACAAATGTACAAATACAGCATTTAATATCATCCTTGATCTTCAGCATTGTCTTAATTTCTTTGAGTAAAATGTGTGTACCTGCTGCACTTCTCCTTGAGTGATAGGCTGGGTCTGAAAGCGAGCATTGGCCCTGCGCTGGCGGGTGTCCCCATGGGCCCCTTCACTGGGCTTGTCTGTAATCAGAGCAAGGCGGTTGAAGAGGGCCATCTTCTCCGCCAGGGTGAGGCTGGACAGGTCAGGCTCATTTGAGACAAGTTCCTGGCCATCGCCTTCCGCCCCGACACGAGGAGCTTGAGCTGGTTTCTGGTGCTCCTCCACATCCTTCTCCTTCACTGCTGAGTCCAGCTGGGAGGAGGCCTGCATGCTGAGGGAGTCACGGGGGGTGTCAGTCTTCAAATAGCCACTTTATGTAAAAACTCACCCCTAAGTCCACCTCTAGACAGAGACGTGTTTAAATATCATAAGAAAGAGCAATAAATGAGTAGTGAAAATATTATTTTTGCAAGTGATAAAAGATCTTATCTATCCATTAAAATAGGAGGATAGACTCTTTATGAATTATTTAATCAAAATCGTTTTATTTATAAAAATATAACCTGTCTCTCTTCAAACAAACACATGAATTATTAAATTAAGTCCTTACTAAAGGTGTCGTCTTAAGGTTTTATAAGCTAATGTGTTCCTACCCTAAATATTAAACAGCTGAACCTGCATGCAGATACCAGGCAGGTAAATAAGTCTTGAGAGGCGTGTCAGATTATAATCACAGCAACAAAGACATAAGTAGCTCAGCGCACATATGCCAGATAATCATATAATGCACTCATATGTTTGCAGGGGGTTATGATGATCTCCCGGCAGTGTGCTAAGTTAAACCTGGGGTTGGTAAACAAACCGCAGGACACGTGAACCCCTGACTTGCAAAGGGCTTTAACAGGCTCAACCTCTGACCTTTGGAACCTATCTCTTCACTGACATGTGTGAAGTGCAAGTGGGAATCACTGCAAGAGGAATGCATGGAAACCGTGCATGGAAAATATTGAACGAGTTATTGTGTAAACACTGGTTTCCTTCCCGTATAAGGTGCACCCAGCTGAGGAGCAGCACATTAAAGGGGGCAGAAAGAACAAGGTAGAGAGAACTGGATGAACAGATCTCCACTGCAACCAGGAGAGGGAGATGGAGAGTAAAATGCATCTGTATAGCACATTGTTCAGAATCAGTACAAGTCAAAAATTAAGTTTGTAAGATTTAAAAGGTTAACTTATGTCCATAGAAATGATTTGGATTCATTAAAATGAATAAATACTAGATTCAAGCTCATTAAATATATAGTTTATAACCCAGTGAAGTCCATCTAATCGTTTCATTGAATAAAAATCTTAAAAATCATTGAGACTGAGGTGGTTTTCATGCATTAGACACATTCTGTAGTTTAAATTATAACAGAACCAAATATATACACAACAGTGCTGCAAAGAGCACACATGTTATTTAAGTAAGTAGACAACACTGGCAAACACACACAGATACAAAGCAGCTCAGTGCAACTGTACCTCTTGTTTGTCACACTTGTGTTGACGACAGTGGAGCTGGGAATGCAAGCTACAGCCGTGTGAGTGTCCCCAGTTTGCGGCAATGTGGCAGCGTCACTTTAAAGTGAAGAAAGGGTGGTAGAAGTGGAACAGAGTTAGATATACATCAAGTTGACAGGGTTTTTTGAAGAGTCAGCAAAAAGGCATACGATTGAAAAGACGGGAAAGGGAACAGAACATACTGTTCATGGTAAATTTTCAATTATATGATACAAATTACAGCCATATAAGCAATATATAGGAGCTACCTTGAAGCATTGACCACCTCCCTGTTGGTGACAGGTTGCGTTTGTGATCGGTCTTGAACTCTTCTTAGACGTCTTTCGACAGCAGCATTTCGGGAACGTGGTTTGGGAACGCTCCCGTCTGATATCCTCTCCAAGTCCTGAAGGAAGATGTCAAGAAAACATGAGGACTGTTTGGTCCAGCTGAGGTTGAGGATATATAATTAAAGATAATTCATTAAAAGGAGTTGTACCCTGAAGAGAGACCTCTTGGCAGCCACGCTCATCTTGGCTCTGTCGTCAAGCTTCTCTTCATCTACCGAAAGAAGTTATGTTACGTGTCATGTACTGTACTTAAATATCTGGAATCACAGGAAATCACATCCATACACAAACACACATACTGTTATGTGTGCAGTACACTGAACTTACCGTCAGGATCCTGTAGCTGTGATGGGCTGAGACGTGACCTGCAGAGAACAAATGTATGCGTCAGTATTTAGACTGAGTGATTTCAGGAACCACTGGATATGATCGTGATCTGCATGCCACACTTGAACCATGCCCTGCCACTCCATGTAGTGTTTTGTTCATTGTAAATAAAAGGATTCTGAAGAGCTCCTGCAGATCAGAGAGCTTCTCCTGTACCTATCAGACTCCAAACGCTCTGCAGAGGTGATGGGCTGGGTCCTAAACCTCTCCGACATGCGACTCTCTCCTGGAGTGATGTAGCGACGAGGCCTCCGAGCAGGCCTGTCTCGATCACTGCCACTAGCTGGATCTACCTCCGTTGCTGACAGATCTACTTTAGTGGCCTCACTTTTGGAGTCGTGGGTCAATGAGGACGGACAAAGACAACAAAAAAGGGACAAAAATATGTTACTAATGGTTGGTTTTGATTTTGTTTTAGTGGATTAACAGTGCACCAGAAACTCCACTCGAATTAGAAGAACAGGGCCTCACACAATTATATAGCTGCACACACGTAACTTCAACTCAACTGTGAACAGCCATGACCCGAGGTTAACATGCAGAAAACTGCCAAAGGATAACTTGCAAGACCTGATGCGAACTTGCGCAAGTAAGTTAAGCTAAATTTAACCTAAGATTTCATGCCTCATGTTCTATCTGCATTATTTTCCTGAATCACCATTGGATTATTTGTCTGCAACAGCTCAATAATGCAGAGTTAGAGAGTTATTCAGCAATGCCACACAGTGCCCATGCTATTGGACGTACAACTCAGGTTTCCGGTTGGCATTTTCCAGATAGGAGTGTCGCAGCTGTGCTACCGACACCCTGGTGTCCAGGGTGCCCAAATCCCCGTTAGCCACCCCTGCAGATGGAATGGCTCTGGATGCGTCCCGGCTGGCTGCTGCCCTCTCCATACGATACATAGCAGAATGCTCGCTAATACCTATATCTGACATGGAGCGTGTTCGAGTCTTGGGTTTGGGCCCTCCGCCGAGCTCCATGCTTCTGCTTTTGACCTGAGGCAAAGAAGATACCTTCTGGAGGTAGACAGCCGAGTCAAACCTCTGTTGCTCTGAACGATCCTGCTGCTGCTCCCTCCGAGGCTCAAACTCTTTGTCTAGTTGTGGATCTGTTCTTTTCTCAAGGTCATGTTGCTGACTTGGAGGTTCTTGTTGTTGGAGCTTGTACTCCTGCCTTATTTGAAAGGGTTGTTGTCTTTGAGGCTCTTGCGGCTGTCTCGACTGGTCATACTGGTGCTGCCTTTGTGGGTCTGGCTGCTGAATTTGAGCAACATGTTGCCTCTTACTGGGTTCATACTGTTGTTGCATTGGTGGCTCTTGATACGGAATTTGGGGCTCTTGATGGAACATAGTGTCTGAGGATTGATGCTGCCTGGGCTGCTGCCGTACAGATGAGTGGGATGGCTGCAAAGATTTAAATATTCTCTCCTCTTGGCTGTCAACATTCTGTCTCCCCCTTTCCCTCATCCTCTCAACATTTCTCTCTCTCCCCCTCTCCCTCGTTTTGTCCCAATCCCAGTCTTCCTCGCCTTGATTCATCCTCCTCTGTTCTGGGCTGTAGTTTTGCCAGTCCATATCTTCATGCCGGCCTCTGTGAGGATCATCCACACTCTTTTCTCTCCGGCGGATCTCTGAAGGCAGCACAGCTTTCCTACTCTTAAGCAGGCCCTCTGTTTGGGCCTCTTCCTTCAGGGCCTGCCTGGCCTCTAATCTTGCCTCCTTGTGAGCGGCATGGATTTGGTCGGCACTCACTCTCCTTCGTGGTAGTACCTCAGGAGGTACAGGAAGTTTGGCAGTAGCCACTGGGGCAGGCATACCCAAATAGGGCTGTGAATCCACAGCAGGAGCAGAATGTCGGTACTCCGGAGGAGTGGAAGGGTAGGCTGTTTGCCCATGAGAAGGATGGTGGCCAGGGCTGGGCTGAGGCTGGTGAACAGTCCTTTGCTGGGTGGATTCTGCGTGCTGTGGCGTATACTGAGCAGTGTTCCTTTGAGTACGGTGTCTGTTAACCTGATTCATGTCTGGACTCCAGTCAGGGGGCCTCTGGGCAGTTTCATCTCTGGACAATCGTTCCCTTGCTCGGATTCTTGGGGAAAGGAATGGATAAGGGACACTGAGATTCCAGCTCAAGTAAAAAGCTATGAAACTCTCCAAACTCAAACAAGAGGTGATCTAAAAGACATATGCCAAATGTTATTTTCCTCCTTGGGATACAAGGGCAAGTAATTTAATTAATAATCTTATCTAATTATAACTGAGTAGGTGCCTTAAATTCTGGTAGGACAGACAATGAAAAAAGGTTAACATTTTTAAATATTTGACTGATTTTAATTTTCTGGCATTACACAAATCTCATCTGTGATGTGTTCTTGTGAAATAAAAGTTTATGACCTGAGACTATCATGAGACCAACTTGATCTTCCAAATCCTACAATAGCTTTGCAACAAGGTCAAGAAGCAGCATGCTCTGGGTTTAGATTTTAGACTTAGTTCAAACAACTCTCTCGCTCTCTCTCTCTCTCACTCTCTCTCTCGCTCTAATGTCTCTGTGCCAAAAAGTAAGCCAAACTATTTTCATCTATAACCTTCTGACCTCTGGTAGCCAAAGGTTGCTCTAATCTCATTGTAGACCACTAAGCCAGACATAATTGAGGAGCCTCTGGTTTATCTGACATGGCATGAAGGACTTAAACTGTGCTTGTGCTACACAAGTACACACTAATACTAGCTAGCATAAGCATCTGATAAGGTCACAAAGGCAGTCTGTGCCAGTGGAATACAATAGACTTGAAAAAAAGTGTAATCTGAATATCCTAATTTGAGATAAAATAGCTGTTAAAAACAAATTGAATAAACATAAAGAGTGTTGGATTTGATTTCTTTGTAATAAACTTAGGTTTTGAAAGTTGTTATGAAACAACTCAAGCTTCACTAAGCAATCCATGTCTTTATGAAGTCCACCTGTCCATAAAGCTCAAAGACAGGCCATGGACCTTCAATCCTCTTGCAAGCCAACTAGGCCATTCATCTGGGCCACTGTCTGGTCCAGAAATAAACAACCAAGGACCTAAAATTGTGATGGCAGATCTTCCAGGAATACAGAGATAAATCAATCAAAGGTTATGGGTAATCTGTTTCTCTCTACAATCTACAAAGCTGCACAAAACTACAAGTAAAATTAATGTAAAATCCATACATGCAAGGAGCTCTCCTGCAGCTCTCAAGGGGAGAAGCATGTTGTAGGCCATGACATTATCCAAATCACTAACAGGGTTCAGGACTCAGATGTAATTTCATAGGGATTAATAGGCCAGAGTTTGCAGAGATGTGAATAGAGCCTCTCCTCACAAGTGCTGATGTCTGCGACTGACTGAGCCAGGGTCTGAAGCTGACAAGTGTTGTCACCCCATCAACTCTGGTTCACCACTCATGTGCTGACGAAACCCAGGCCACACACAGTCACACTAATTTCACAAGAATGTAGGTGCTGGGGATGATGGGCAGAGGGTCGGTTTTACAGAGTTCTGGGTATGGGCATGTTTGTGTCATGAAGTTGTTCATGTAGATCTGTTTCCTCAAACTGTTCTCTTGTGAGCTTAGTGCAAGTCTTTCAGGCATAAAGTGATGTGTTCGCAGATATTGATCTTCTGATTTTTGGCTCAAAAAGATGGTGCCATGTTTTAAGAGGTCAAAGAGGACAGTGTCTGAGGCCTAAAAATTCGAATAATAATAGCATCAGCTTGATTTAAACCTTTTAAATGTAAAGTGACTGTTGGGCCTTGGTAGAGGTCTGTGCTTTACTGAAAGTCATTATTGTAGTTGATTGCAATTGAAATTTAAGACATTTCCACATCCTTTAATTATAGACCTGTGATTACCCTGTTAAAAACAGATCAGTGCATCATGACCAGTGCTTCCCTGAGTGTCTGAGCGCTGCCCGCTTAAAACCCATGTATCCAGCAGATGTTGTCGAGTGGACAGTTCCTCGAAGACAAGCTGAAGACATTTGTCACAGATCTATGTTGGTGATGTCACCTCAACGTTCATAAATATGAACCACATTAATAATAGCCTTTAGCTCATCGTCCAATTCATCAGTTGTCTCTGCCTTAATGCCATCAAGTCAAAGTCTTGTTCATTTGCTGTACTTCAGAACCATTACAATTCTGATTCCTTTTCTGGTAGCATATTCAAGTTTATAATAGAAAGTGAGATGTAGCACTTAGCTAATTAACCAAGCTGCTGTTAGATCAGGGTTACCTCTTGGGACAAGTTGGGAAATCATATCCCCTCCAAAAGCATATCCTGCCACTTTCCTCCTCGCCCTATAGCCTTTCCTTGATGAGCTCCCCAGAGCATCTATCCATGTGAAACTGGAGCAGGACAAGCATGACACAGCTAGAAAGATATAGTCTGTGGGTAAAAGTAGCCGCTAGCTAGCTCAGCAGCCAGTCAACTTCCCAAGCTGCATGAAATTTGCGATTTGTGTATTCTTTTGTGTATTCTCGACTCTAGTCTGACAATTAAGATTTTACATGATGTTTTGTATTGTTTTAGATGTACTATGGTATCTAAAGTTTTATCCTCTGAACCATAAGCATAAATTCAATGACACTATTCCGATGTCATGCGGTTTGCTAAGTAGAGGTTCTTTATTTTATCTGTTTGGATTAAAGCACTTTGTCACATACCTGCTCTCGATTACGTACAAAAGACTTGATGACCATACAACCTTCCAACATGATGTGTTTTGTGAACGTGAATGCTTTTATAAACTCACCCCTGTCTGTTTAGGATGCTCTGGGCCTGCTGCTCTATGAATAAATCCCCAGGCGATATGCCGTAGCGGGTGGAGGGCAGGGATGCCCGGCGGGCGGTGCGAGGCGAGTTGGGCACTGCTGCGATGCTGTAATCCCTTGTGGAGGCGGGGCTTGGCTCCTGGTGGGCAGCGTCTTGGTGGTGTGGGGGGTTCTGTGGTTGTTGGGGCTGGGGCGGATGCAGTTCCTGGGTTCTGGATCTTGAAGTGGTTCTGCGCTCTTGGGGTCCACCACGCCGATAGTTCTCCATGTTCATCGCTCTTTCCCGCTCAGAATATCTGCTCTGTCTTTCCTGTGTGGGGGGAGGAGCTGGGGTTGTGTGGGCGGGGTTTGATGTGTTAACAGGTGCAGCATCTGGATGAGTCCTCATGTAAACCTTGCCCACTCCAGAGCGGTATGGCACCCTGGGGTCCCGTCCCAGTTCCTCTGATTCCTGTCCGTCTTTGTCTCGCCTGGCAGTTGTCTGTCGACCAGAGGTCTCAGGCTCTCGGCGGGGCCTGTGGCATGGTGTGAAGTCGGTGTCCGCCTCCTGATCCAGGAGGATGCCGTAACGCTCTGATAGCTGGCGGCGGCGCTCTGCTTTGTAGCGGGCTATGCGCTCAGCCTTGGAACTGAGGCTGGAGGGGTCTGTGGGGCCAGATGTGGGTGTAGAGGAGGTGGACAACGTTACTGGGTCGACATACACCAACTTTGGCTCTGGACGTCCACTGCCAACTCCACCTTTGACCTGAGGTGATCTGTCTGAAGATGCCATCTTCTTCTGGGGTGCATCAAAATCCTCTCGACTGTAGCGCCTCACTGTGGTAAAAAGGGAAAATACTCAATATTTGTCAACAACTTTTTTAGACAATCAAGAATTGTAGCAAACTTGTGTCACATGGGAGTTACTGTAAGAACCAATGTCTTATATCATTCACACCAACCTCCATTAGAAAGTAATGATAAAAATGGGGCATTAATCTAACAAAACACATCCCAGACATTAATGTGAATGAGTTAGTCCATGTCTTACAAAATGAACAACATGCTTAAACTGTCAGATTTGTTTGTGCTTTATTGTCACTGTCACATGCATTAAACCTACAGGACAGATGCACAGAGACCAAGTGTTGGTCACTGAGCAGCTCCACTGAAGGAACCAGGCCTCAAATATGTTACAACAACAGTGAAAGTAAATTGGCAAACAATTCAAGCAATGGGTTACAAAAACCAACTAACAAACAATTAACTGGTTCTTTTTCAAATATGATAAGATGCATTTTAGGAACGTCAATCCAATTCCCCAAAGTGCATCACCATATTTTTCTGCCGTGCGGCATGCCATGCTTACCCATCACACAAGGCTCACAGGGGTCTGAGGCGCGGGTGTACCGCGGCGGATCCTCCTCCAGCATTCTGTTGGCTACCAAACCACCGGGTACCAGAGCAGGAGGAGCATCACTTTCCATCCCCTCCAGACGCCGGGCTATCCTCTCCTTCCTGTCAGAGAGGGAAAAAGGTTAGCAGCTGGGAAGTTAAAGAAATAGAAGTGTGAGAAATCAGTGCAATGAGCCCTGAGTATACCTGTTCATCTCCAAATCCTTTGTGACAGGAGTCTCAAAGTGTTTCTTCAACTCTGAAACTGATTGTTTGATCAGAAAACACAAAGTTAATATTATAAATATGTCAAAAGTAAGTATTTTTTATGTTATTATGGCAGAAGCAAGGCGCACCCTTGGGAAGGACGACCAGAAGTTTGGCATCTGTATCCGAAACACTCTTGACCAAGGCGGTCTTGTCACCCAAGGAGAAGTCACTCTGAAAACTGAAAGAGAAGTCACAAACCTGTTGTGAGCATGTGACTCGTTTCATTCTGGATTCTCTCTGAGGGCAAAATAAATAGGTGGCAATAATTCATCAATAGGTACTTCATTTAAATTTGCTTTGAATAAATGAAGGTAGCAGCAGTAAGATTCTTTCTGAAAACTTAAACTGCAACATATAATGTCTTTGAAAGTGAAAATTACCACCAACTATAGTGGACTAGTGTGGACGACTTCATATTTGGTTCTAAAACTAATAACAAGCCAGACGTCATTTGCTGGAGTCTTATCTGAGCCTTCGCTGCAACTCAGCCTTAAGTGACTCGTCTTTAAGAGGTGAAGTCAGGTAAAGGTGAAGCTCAGCTGCTGATACTTCCATCAGGATCCAGCTTAGGAGCCAGGTCATCAAGTCCTGACTCTCCTCCAAGTGGAATCAGACAATCATGGCTTTACGTCTCAGCAACAGCAGGTCACAGACACACACACACACACACACACACACACACATACACACTTAAACTACACTTTCCCGATGTAATAAAAATCTTATACTGAACTACCAGAGGAAACTTTAAATTAAAGCAAAAAGAGGCTCGGTGTAAAGGATTCCCGAAAGAGGTATTATGGTTCTAATACCATGTGAAGAAAAAAGTGTCTTAGGATAAGCTGTTCCAGGCATCTTCAGCTTTTAATGCCTATTGTGCATGATAAGCTAAAGCACTAAACCTATATCCTTGCATATCCCCGTCTTGATGACCAGGCAAATGAAAGGAATGGCAAATGCTCTTAGAAAAGGGTGCGCGTCATCTCCCTAGTTCCACTCACGCCATTTGACCCAGGTCTACGTGGGAGAGTTTTACCTTAAGGCTTCGGATGGAAACGAGGCAGAGCTGCAGAGTTTGGCCGGAGCTTTGGATCCAGATCCTAGATGAAAGAAACGAGACTTAGTCATGAACTTGAATGAAAGAAATCCACTCTTTATGTTTTACGTCAATGATTATCATCTGTGTGCGACTTGTGAAAACTAAATGTACATTTCAAGGGTAACTGTGGCATTTGGGAGTACAATAGATCTACAGTACTGTAGATCGTGTTATCAGAACCATAGAGTTTCTACAGTAAGTCCTGATGTAGAGGGCTTTGGCAAAGTTTTGCCGCAACCCAGCATGACACCTAATATGGCACTAACCAAATATCTTACACTTTTAAATTTTGTATTATAAAAAAAAGAATAAAATAAAAAGTTGACGATGGAGCCTCACTTGCTTGTTGCAGCAGATCTCACTCACGTTTGGGCTTTTTCTTTTCTACCTTTCTTTATATTTCTCTTGCGTTCCCACCGAGGCTACCATTATAAAAATAACGTACGAACTAGTGATCACAAAACAACAGGTGTGACAGACGAGAATAAACTTCAGCCCATTCACAACTCTAATGAGACGCTACACGTGGGCTAGTAAGTATAGCTCATAAAAGCGTGATTATCAAAATAATTTTAATGGCTGCTATTTTAGTCATTAGCTCCACACGTAATGACTATCATCAATCCGCTGCAACCACAGCATGCAGATCTGTACTGAAATAAGATCCGAGTAAAAAACAGCACTGTGACATTCAGTTCTGACTGTAAAATGTACAGCTCACTGTGAGTCAGCTGACAGAAAAAGTTTTCTCTGAAAGTTCACTTCCAGTTCCCTGCTGACCACTGACCCTCTAACTCTCGGGTCACAGCAGGAGCAGAGTGTTGTAAAGTTGGATTCCAGTATATGAGACAGATCATGTTACTGGTCCAGACACCTCTGACTTATTTTGGCCACTAAAGACGGTGTGGCAACAACATCCACACGACTGAAAGTGTAGGATGTAAAGTCCCATGTGATCCCCGAGACATCAAGGTCAAGGGCTTCAGTGACTGACCTGATGAAATTGAAGGACATGTTAGGACAAGTCAAGTCAGAATTAGACATCGGAGAGGCCAGAAATCTGAGTTAGAAGTCTCTGCACCATGGGTGTGATTCCCCATCACACATTTGCCTTAAGTTTGTAAAGATCCTATCCCAGAAGAAGACATGGCAATGATAATTTTATCACTCTCTTTTCATCCTCAAAATCAATAAATGCCATAACCTTTAAAAGCAGCATCTCTTCTCAAACCCACAAACAAGGTTTTAAAAGTCAATGGGACTCTTGTGGAGGAGTGCGTTCGTGTATCTGTCTGTTTATGACTTCACAAGTCTGACTCCTCTGTTGGAAAGCCCCTTGTGCAGAAGTCAACCCGGCTTTTCCTAGGAAACGCCTGCAGGTTGTCAACAAAACAAGCAGCACCAGGCTCACGGTGGGCAGTGCCAGACATCCCAAAGTGAGCGCAGTGAGGAGAAGGATTTCTATAAATATTCAAGAGGTGCAAAATAGACGCCCTGAGTCAACAGGGCCCTCACTTGCACACAATCTGTGTGGAAAGGTTGTTGGGGGAACATGAACGGCCATCTTCCACCTCAGTGGGCAGAGATGCGCCTTGTGGTGTTTGTAAAGGAGAATTTCATGCACACAAAACATTGTCAAGGTAAAACAGCACAGAGAGAAGCACACAGCAGCATTCACCTGTTGAAAATACAGCACCAGATAAGTGGTATCACTACTAACACAGGGACTACATGCATTCCAAGCAGCCTCTATGCTAACATCTAAACTCATAGTAACAGAAATGCAATCAAACCTTCTGTACCAACTCATTAAAATGCAAAATCCTGAGGTGAATTAGACAGGTATGATCAGAATGAGACATTTTCACAGCCTCTTAGTAAGTCTCCCTCTGCCATATGACTGACATCCACCAAAAATGTGTCTTTTAGCTCAGTAAGGAGCTAAACAGCATTGACCAGGGAGTCTATAGAGATAGGGGCAGTTAAGAAAGTCATCCTATAACCAAGCCTTCCCCTTCTACAGGCCTTACCTTGGCCACAGGGCTGGACATGGTTCACATGGTAACTAGAGATCCATGGGTTTCGAAACATGTTTAAGGAGGTGAGCAGCAGACAGCCTCGCTGCTAGACTCCCCTCCGGTGTCACAGCGGTGGTGACGATGTTGGACAGCAGGAGTTGCAGCGGCGGAGGCGAGGGCTGCTCCCGGCAAGCAGACAGGCTGGGATGAAAGTGGTGACACGAGCACACACACACAGGCGAGCACACAGCCACAGCGCAGTGACTGCCCTGGCTACACAGCGAGCTACAGCCTGCACAGACTGGCTGTCAGACAGTGTGTGTGTGTGTGTGTGTGTGTGTGTGTGTCAGTGGAGTGGAGGGGAGAGAGAGAGAGAGACAGCACAGCAGGGTGCTAAAGCAGCTCAGAGCCCTAATCAGATTACAGGCAGAAATTAGCCTTGATGATAAAAACTCTGGAACAGGATTGGAGGAGGGTGCCAGCAGGGCAGCAGGGCTGGTATGGGGTCCAGGGCTACTGGGAGTCAGATGGTATCCTTAAAGCCCACAACACATCAGGTGTGCTTCAGTCAAGACAGCTGAGTGCAAGATAATGTCCAAAAACTGTATTAAATTTAAAATGTTCAGATAGTTTGGCTGTGAAATCTTCCTTATTCTGTTTTTAAATGTGTTCATCCATCAATTCATTATCTTTAACGCCCATCAGTTGAGGGTCGCGGTGGGCTGGAGCCAAACCGAGCTGACATTGAGCAAGAGGCGGGGCACATCCTGGACAGGCCACCAGCGTATCACAAGGCCAAACAACCATTCACAATCACTTTTACACCTAAAGTCAATTTAGAGTCTCCAATCAACCTAATCCCAATCTGCATGTTTTTGGACTGTGGGGGGGAACCACCAACTGGTATCCAAACCAGTAACCTTCGAGCTCGGGAAGCATGGGGGTCCGAAGATTGTAAAATTCAGATTACCCCTGGAAATACAGTTCTTTATGGTTGTAAGGCTTTTACTGACATCCTTGTCTTGATGCCAGTTTAGATAGAATACTCTGTTCAACAGTTAATCATCCCATCAAAGGCAAGTCTCTTTCTGCTCCACATCTTACACTCTGAGCAGGTGAAAAACAATGAAAACCTGTTAATAATACGGTGATACGGCAAAGAGAACAGGTTATATAATATGATAATATGCAGGGATGTGCAAAGTGTTGCACTTCATTGAGATAAAGTATTTTGTGAACTGCATTGCAGAGGTAACTTGGTAATAAAACCCCGGCTCTTTACTCTCGTTACAAACTTTTGGACTGTCTTGCCTGCACGTTAACTCACCTCCTCTGTGTGATGCTTTTTCTCCCTTTCACACACAAACCCCCCCCCCCCTCCACCTTCCCAGGTCTGCCCACGCTGCCTGTAGACGCCCCTAATAAGGCAACATGTGTTGTGAGTGGCTGCCTCGGGGAGCGAGGTCACCCTGTCAGCCGCCGGCCCGTGTTTACCAGGGGACCGTCTCCACGTCTGCACGCTGCTCTGCCTTGTTTTCTTTCTCACTCCCTCTCCTTCACCAGATTTGTCACACTCACCATCCATCTCCTTCTTTCTCCTCTGACCCTTCCTGCTCGTTCCGATCACTCCTCCTCATTCCTCAACTCCTTTTCACGTTCTCCTTTTTCCTTGTTTTTCTTTATCTCCATGTTTCCTCCTCTTCTCTTATTGCCAAATCAAAAACAACAACAACAAGTCATGATACATCCTCAGTCAGTTGCTCTCCATCTGATCGGTTGCATTGTCAAAACAAGTCATGTCGCCCTGAAGCTTTTCTTAGTTGAAAACTTTACTGGCATCACAAATAACACTTCCAAGTAAGAACACTGAGGTGGACTCTGAACACAGAGTCGTTGACAACAAGGTATCACTCCTTAATGTAACAGTCATTTGCAATTAAGCAGTTTAATTTAAACCCCTTTATCAGTCTTTAAATTATTAAAAAAGGAAAAACGTTTAGAATGTAGGATAAGTATTTTTCAATTAGTTTATCTGTTCATGAACCACACCTGCAGCCATATCTCCTAAACCCAGTCAATCTCTCTGTGGGAGGATGAATTGGTTTTCTGATCTTGATGTTTCCATCCAGTGGACATCTGCTCCCTGATTTTAGTCATCTCATGAGGTCAGAGAGAGGTGGGTTATAGAAATGTGAAACTCAACTCAACGGTATTATCTTGCAACACAGTCAGTGTACAAAACAGTCTACAAAACTCAACACCCAGGAAAACATGTAAACACCACGAGATGAGGGCTCAACAAATCGCCGGGTGACTCAGCGTCAGAGCATCTCGCAGCAAATCTTTAAGATGTGAAGCTCAGAAGCAAACTTACTTGCTTCAGTCTGTGGTCTTTATACATACTGAGATTTATTGGGTTCAGTAGAATGACTGAAGTTCAGCCGCGAACGTCTGTTTAAATCTCACAAGCTTCACAGCCGTGATGTTAACTCGCAAAACTCCCGACCATTCTTGGTGCTGAAAATGTTAACCATATGCCAAACAGCAGATTAGTCTCAGTGATGAAAGAGCCACAGACACACATGCACTGATGTCAACACATGTAGAAGAAGTGCATGATTTAAACTGCCCCTCTCTCTCTCTCTCTCTCACTCACACACAAACACACAAATGCACGTCAAGTGAGAGCATGAGGCAGCAGACCAGCAACCTTTATCCTTCCTCCTTACTTAAACATTTACTCTGGCATTCCATCTTTAGATCCACATCTGCATTCCTCTCCGTTGCCTTGCATCAACTCTGCCGGACACTCGGCACAGAAACCTGCCTCCTCTGCTCTTATATGGATATCGATGAGCACAGTGCCGGGTGCCGAGCGAAGACACTGAAGAAGTTCTGCAACTCTTAGGCAGAGCAGGAGACAGGGAGGAAAAGGGGATGAGAGACAAAGACAGATTGGGAGCTGGAGGATTTGGCTGCACTTTCTTAAAAGCTACATCGTCCAGGAACATCTTCACGTTATGTAACTGGACAAGGTAACTTGAGGTAACTCAAGACCAGACAAAAGTATAAGTATACTGTGTCACAGTGGCACAGAGGTCATTTCTACACTTTCTCTGCTTTAGAGAAAGGTCTCTGCTACTAAAATCACCAAACCATGCATTTTCTTTAAATGTCTTATCATATGTGTGCCACATCACTTCATTGTGTTCTATATGTACAATGTTTACCGTTGTTTGTGATGTAACTTGAACTGACTATATTTCATTTCTTATGAAATATCAAAACAACATCCAGAAACATTGCCAATAACAAAATACTACCAACACGCTATGAAGCAAATGTTGATTGCAAAAGTAATGGCTACTGAAAAACGCCCCCATCTGCATTTAGATTGGTTCCTTACAAGCATCGGTTTCACAATAGGATTCTATCCGACACCGGGCATTAAACTAAACATTCGTTGAAAAAAAAATGTGGGCTCCATTTAGTCCTCAAAGGAAAAGCGTCTGTCACTGTGCAACCAAAAGAGAAAGAGGATTTTTTCCCCCCAGTAGCTATTGGTAGCTTTTCCCAGGTAGTGGAAAGCAAAGATGGTGGAATAACCAGTGTAATTATGGGTCCACTGGCCCACTGATGCAGAGGAGCATTAGGATTGTCCCAATAGTCCTGATGTCCAGTGAGAGTGAGATTTCAATACAAGGATTCCTTGGCCTTATTACCTAAAAGGTTATGTTTTCATTGTATGCTGCTGGTTAGTTAGCAGGATTACGCAAAAAATGACTCAACCAATTATACTTTCATTCTCTTTAACACAGCAACTGGTGTTTGCCTTTGCAGAGGTATATAGATTTATGATATAGTGAGTAACTGTGAACATTCTAGACTTTATGACCAATCTGTGAGTATTTTGATAGCGACTATCATGAGTTATTCATGCCACATATAATCCAAGCAGCAATCACATATTGAAAAGGAAGGCAGCATGTTTGCAGGCCAGTGGGAGCCTGAGTCAGCGTTCTGCCTCCTGACATACAAGGTGCTGACGGAAACAGATGGTGGAGACAATAAAAGACGGTGCTGAGGAAACATGCTCTAGGAATAACAAGTGCATGACACATCCACAAGACACTGTGCGGTTCTTTGAACTAAATCTTTGCTCCTCCACCTACAAAAAAATCTTTATAATCTCCGATAATAGCAGGACTAAAAAAAGAGCAGTAACTCTATGTTTCAGTGTTCAACTCTTGCTTTCTACAAGGGAATCACACCTTAAACTTTTTTGTATAAAAACTTTGTGGTGCAACCAAGAGGACAAAGCAAAGCGTGCATTTCTGCATTTATATTACAACCATCAAATGAATAGACATATCACATGGGTGATAATGTGTGTAAGACTGTAGATATGCAGATGAAGAGAATCAAGTGGCAGCAGCTCAACAATGAGGCCAGT